>NC_069389.1:27760546-28015546 GCF_027475565.1 Acinonyx jubatus | reverse complement strand
ATCAAGGAGAAGGAGCTCAGGAGGGTGGGTTCTTTTGATTGGTCAGGGACTGGGTAAATGTTAAGATTGATGCACTTGTCTGTCTGGTGTAGGTCCGTCTGGTTTCATTAGGATCGTGGTGGTCGGGTGGTCATTTGGTCATTCCCTTGCCTGGTCTGGACCTGCAAAACATCTCAGCAACATGTGTTGGTGATGCTATCTCTGGTAGCAAAAGTAGAGACCATACACCTTGTGACTATGATGCTGTTCAAGCTATTTCATTTCTTGTTCCCTTGGGCTACATTTTCATTATCTTAAGCAAACCATCGTGGGTTTTTTCTAATATTCTTAACTGTGGCCTACATGCCTTTCTGCAGACTTACTTCTGTTGGCAGTTTCATTCCTGCTTACAAGGTGGTTGTGTCACTGCCTCCACCCTCACATCCACATTCCAGGAAAGGAAGATGAAGAAGGAAGTACAGGAGAGGAAAAGTAATTTTTCTTCCTCCCTTCTAGGTTCTTGGCTGAGACCCCTTTCTGTGATAAAAGGCAAATTAACGGGACAAAAACAGAAATGTAATAACATACATATCTCCTGTATACATGGGAGAGACCATGGGAAACTGAGTAACTCCCTGAAATGATCCAGCCACCACTTTAAATACCGTCTCCAGCTAAAGACAAGAAGGAATAAGTTTGGGGGTGAGGCAGCTGTTATGGGAGGTTGCCAGGAAAAGCAAAGTGATCAAGGGTATGGTTATTTTGTATATTTAAGTCCCTCCCTTCTCCATTGATAAGAGTTTGTAGAGATTGAATCATCCCTCTCTTCAGGATACAGAGAGGGAAACACCCTTACTAATGAAGATTTTCCTTATAAATGTAAATATATATACCCATGGGTTAACTTCTAGTCGCATTATGATTCTGCTATGTCTGGTATTTCTTAAAAATAATGAACTCAAGATAATCCTTTTGCCAATGAGACATTTTGGGGCAACATGTTCTGCTCCCCTTTAGAAGCAGGAATAAGAAAGAGGCAGCATATAGCAGTAGATTTGAAATTGGGGTCGGGGGGGGGGTAAGAGACAACATCTATATCAAGAAAACAAACTTACCCAGAAACTTCCAGCATTCTCCCTCTTACATGTCACATGGCTAGTGCCAGCTTCCAGGGAGGCTAGAAATGAGGCTGTTTCAGCTAGACACACTGGTACCTCCAAACAAAATCAGAATTTTGTTACAAGGAAAGATGTAGAATGGGTATTGGAAAAACAACTCGCAGTATCTGCCACTCCCGAAATCAGGAATAAATTACCAGAAAAATAAACATTTCAAGATGTATATAAGCAGATTTGCCATAGTTCCCCGAATATTCTAGATGAGAGTTTTAGTCAATTGTGGTGTAAATTTCCAAGATTTCTGTGATGGTCCTTGAAAAGTGGTGACATATTGACCTAACATTTGCAGTATTCCACTTCCATATCTTCCATCTATCCTATCCCCTGCAGATCAATTTGTTATCTTATTTAACAAATGAAGTCATTAGTACAGGAAGACATTTTACCAGAAGTTGACACAAAATTAAGAGAAATTGTTATCTCCAAGAAACAGGACTAGGCTAAGATAAAGGAATGGAATTCTTTTGTGAACCATTCGTTTTGACCCAGAAGAGCTATTTCACACCCTTTTCCTGGGTAGCAAACAATGAGGGAAGCAAATGCTTACCATCTGCACAATAAAGGATGTTGAATCATTGGGGAATTGGAAATGTTGCCTCCGTTTGTTTGTTTTTAAGCCTCAAATTAAAAAAAAAAAAATACTCAGGATACGTAAGCAGGGTTGATTCTAACACTAAAATGAAACAAAAATAAATAAACCCAGAGCAAGCTGCTTCCCAAAAGCCACAGCACAACACAAAGAGCCGTAAACTTCTTGAGAAGACTTCAAGGGAAAAAATATGTGTGTCTTCAAAACTGGGATATCCTGGGGACTTTTTTATAACAGCTTTATGGATATATAATTCACATGCCATAAAATTCACCCTGTAAAATGTACAATTCAATGGGTTTTAGTATATTCACAGAACTGTACAAGTACCACTACTATGTAATTTTAGTGTATTTTCATCATCCCAAAAGAAACTCCATGCCCATTTACAGTCACTCCCCATTCCTCCCTTCTCACGGCTTCTGGCAACCCCTAATCTCTGTTCTGTCTCTGTGCATTTGTCTAAGATGGACATTTTATATAAATGGGATTATACTGCATGTGACCTTCAGTATCTTGTTACTTTCACTTAGCATGTTTTTAAGGTTCATCCACGTTATGGATTGTTTCACAACTTCCTTCCTTTTAATAGTGAATAAAATTCCATCGTGTGGACATAGCTAATTCTGTTTATCATTTCATCATTTGAGGGACTTTGGAGGTTTTTTCCACTTTTTAGCCCTACGAGACTTTTTTGTATGTAACAGTTAGCCATTTGTGTCTTTTTTCTGTTGAGGAACAAGAATTTATTCTGCCTTTCAAGGTCCTTCTAGCCAGGCTAAGAATCAAATTGATATGAGGCAGATTAACGGGAAAATCAAAGTTAGTCACATAGGTACTGGGAATCTACACAGATGTGGAAATTCCAAAGACAATGAGGCCAAATGAGGTTTATGTGTCATTGGGAAATAGGGTGAAAGGGGTCTCGGACTTCAAAGGGAAGGAATGCAATTCACAGGAAGATGAAAAAAAAATAAATGTTTGGTAAGCAAATGTTTGCTAGGCTGTTGAGAAACATTGGGACATAGAGATGACTTTGAGCAAATGGGCCAGTCTCACACCTAGTTCAGAGTATAACGTAGGTATCTATGGTGACAGTTTACTTCCTGGATTAGGTCCTCTATCTAAATTCTTTTTAGGCAACTGAGAAGGAAGGAAAAGAGCTCTTCTTGAATCTGCTAGGTTTTGATTGCTTTTTAACTCAAAATAATCATCATGCCAAAGTGGAGAATTATGAGGTGGCTTGCCCTTGGCCTGTATAATCCCATGATCGAAATAAACATCATTCTTTCAGTAGCCATGCCTTTTTCATCAAGGGACAGAAGTCAAAACCAGAGTTATGTTTTTTCATTAAGAAAATCTTCAGGAAGTGTCTGGGTGGCTCAGTTGGTGAAGTGACTGACTTCGGCTCAGGTCATGATCTCGCGGTCCGTGGGTTCGAGCCCCCCATTGGGCTTTGTGCCAACAGCTCAGAGCCTGGAGCCTGCTTTGGATTCTGTGTCTCCCTCTCTCTCTGCTCCTCCCCTGCTTTTGCTCTGTCTCTCTCTGTCTCTCAAAAATAAATAAATGTTAAAAACTTTTTTAAAAAAAAGAAAAAAATCTTCGGAGGGGGAATGTATATTTTCCAGTGTTCAAAATTATATGGACATGTTCGAAGGATAGTCTACTTATTTTTACTGTGTAATGTATCACCCTGATATTTAATTTAGGAATTTAAACCATTACTTTAATGTGCTCATGTGTGCTGTGGATCATGAGTTCACATAGGGCACAGCAAGATAGCTTGTCTTCTCTGTGATGTCTGAAGTCTCAGTTGTGAAGTCTTGAATGCTAAATTCAATTCAGTGACCGGGGGCTAGGATTCTGAAGGCCTACATATACATGACCTTGCTTGGCTTTCTCCATAGCGTAGGTGCCTCAGAATACTCAGGCTTCTTATATGATAGCTCAGAGTTTCAAGCAACCAATGTGCCAGCAAAACAAGTAGTAGCTGCATAGTCTTCTATGATGCAGTCTTGTAAGTCACAGAGTGTCACCTCTCCTATCCTCTACTAGTTGAAGCAGTTATAAGCCCACCCAGATGAAGAGGAGAGGACAAAGACCCCAGTTCCTAATGCTGAAAGACTATTGTGGTCATGCTTTAAAATCATCATACCATAAAGGGCATGTTTTCTGATGGGTGCAGTTTTGCGTCTTCAAAGTATATCCTTGGAAATATTTAAATTAAAAAATCAGGACATTAAGCAATTGTATTCATTTACCAACTTGCCACGGGAATCGCATATACATCAGACTCAGTAAAATAGACGAAAATAACGGGAGGTCACATGAACTTGGCGGTGAGAAGAATTTTGATAGAAACTTGGTTTGAATCGAGTTACTGAATTTGAGCCAAAACATTTGGCCTCAGGGCTCATGGAAACCCAAATCAAAGAAGAAACACATGATTTATAACTTTTGTTGTCTAATGATGAAAAACCTATCAAATCTGTGCAAAGGCCAAATCTATCTATGTGGATTTTATGTGGACAGATGGTTATAGAAGAGGCACAAATGATAGCTAGGATAATAAGCAACAATCATAAAGCAGTTTCTGCGTCTTGGTATCTGCATCAGCTCCTTACATAGCCAGGCTTTCTTTTCTCGTAAGAGCCCTCTGAAATAGCTACTATTATTATTCATAGTTTTTTTAAAAAAATATTTGTTTATTTTGAGAGGGAGAGTGTATGTATGCGTGGGGTAGAGGCAGAGAGAAAGGTAAAGAGTGAGGACCTAGTTCGAAATCAAAACTCAGAAGCTTAACCGACTGAGCCCCCACTATTGCTCATATTTTACACATGGAGAAACTAAGGTACGTGAAACTAAAAATCTTGTCCGTGGTCACACAACTGGTAAGTGTTGGAGTCAAGATTTGAACCTAGATAGGCTTCAGAGTCCATGCTCCAACTAATGCTGTACTGCCTCTGAGCAATTTTTAGCAACATTGGTAACAATGCTTATAAGCAAGACATAGAAGTTTTTCACAGCTTTGATTATGCTAACCTTTGATTAAAAGGCAAGGTTATAAATGTATTTTTCTAAGTACAAATGTGTCTAAAGTAAACAATAATTCAGGCTTCTGAAATTATCCTCTTAGCTCTCATTCCTTGCTGTCAAACTTCTTTATAGATAATACCTGAATTGGTCACCGTGCTTACCTTGCTAACACGTATGTCTTTTTTCCATGAAATTTGCTTACTTTCCCTAACCCGACAAGCCATACCAAGTGACCTTTTTTCAAACCTAAAGCTGTATGGATTTTGAATAGATATAATACACGTGACTACCACTTTTAATTCAATTCAGTTAAATAGTTAATATATACGATACACACACATACATACACACCACACTCTGATTTCATGAGTCTTGAAATACTATGGGTTATGTGACATAGAAGAATATAATACAAATAAGACTAAAGTGTGATTTTAAAACGGTACAAAAACAGGGTTGACTGGGTGGCTCGATCCGTTCAACGTCTGACTCTTAATTTTGGCTCAGGTCAGGATCTCACGGTTTGTGAGATCAATCCCTGTGTAGGGCTCTGTGCTGACAGCATGGAGCCTGCTTGGGAGTCTCTCACTCCTCTCTGTCTGCCCCTCCCCTTGCTCATGCATGTGCGTGCGCGCTCTCTCTCTCTCTCTCTCTCTCAAAATAAATAAATAACATTTTTTAAAAAGTACAAAAACATACTGGAAATGGAGAAATAAAATAGGGAGAAGGATCATGAATCGCTTACTGAAGGATGTGGCAAGTGTAATAGGCATTAAAGATCGTTAAGAATTAATATTGACTGAGTATACAGCAGTTAGCTTTATCAATAAAAATTCTACTCATCCAGCAGAATGAGTTTTAAAGATGTTTTTGCTCTGTAAGAATTTTTCCCTGAAATTTATAGCCCAAAGTGACTGCTTCTTTTTCATATGCCACTTAGGTCACGTGGCCAATTCTTTAAGCATTTTTTAAAAGAATCCTTTGAGGGTCGTAACTGTGGATTGCCTGTTTTATGCTGAACACAGAGCATAGCACAGTCCTGTACATAATAAAAACCTAATAAATTATCTTGAATATAGTCAAATATAGGAAAAATAACTAAATATGGACAAGCAAAGCATTTGCCTGTTAGGGCCTAGAAGTGATTAAAATATTTGAGCAGTAGTTTTGAATAGATTAAGTACAAAATAATTTCATTAACATTTTAAAATGTAAAATTCTGCCTAATTTCATATGGTTGAGATATATTAAGAGTTTTCAGGGTTTTTAAGTTTATTTATTTATTTTGATAGACAGTGAGAGAGAGAGAGAGAGGGAGGGAGGGAGAGAGGGAGAGAAAGTGAGCAGGAGAGAGGCAGAGACAGAAGGAGAAAGAGAATCCCAAGCAGACCCCAGACTGTCATCATGGAGCCCAACACGGGGCTTGATCTAGCAAACCATGAAATCATGACCTGAGCCAAAATCAAGAGTTGGATGCTTAACCTATTAAGCAACCCAAGTACCCCAAGATTTATCAGTTTTTAAGAGTAAGCAGAGAAGAGGAAAATCCCTCTTGCCATGCCTTACTTAGAATTCACGGAGTTTGATTATTTAGGATGCCATTGAGTGGCATCATGGGCCTATAAACTTCCCATTATTAACATTTTACCACTACATTCTGTAAAGATTTTACTTTTCTGAACGTCTCCCTTATTTGTGAAGAAACTGGGATGGGTATCTCCTGTAAAAATTATATAGAAAATGCCAATAATAATATATACTTTGTGGATTTGCAGTGAAGTTTAAATTATATTCATCCAGATTTTGTTAAGTACCAAAATACTATCTATAGCACCTGATATCAGATATTTCAGATAGCACCTGAAATGCTATCTGATTCTGCTAACTCTATATTATATACTGGAATAGAGTCTGCTACAAATTGATGAGACACTGAATGAATTAGCCCAATTTTTGGTCTTAAATTAAAAAAATTGATTACTTCACCACAGTGAACATTGGACCCCATCTGCCATAAACCACAATTCACTTTGCTAAAAATCTTGTTTAATTTTGATATTATTTATCCTTTCAACAAAGCATACTCTTAAAAGCAGATACTCATTTTTTTTTACAGCATCAAACAATATTATTTTAAAAAACCCATAAGGGAATGCACATTTAATCAGGAGTGTCTCACCTGGTCAAAGTTAGTTATGGATGAATGTCATTTTTTACCCCCAAGGGAACTGCTTGCTTTGCTGTGAGAGTTGAATATACTGGATTGACAGTGATCTAAAAAAAATAGCACACCAAACTGGTTATTATTCACTTGTATTATGTAGTCTGTCCAATGAGAAAATTGATGTGATATCAAGGAATTCAGCACTTGTGTGTGTGTGTGTGTGTGTGTGTGTGTGTGTGTATACATATATATATATATATATTCTAGTGCACATATTCTAGTGTACTTTAAAAATAATAGCACTTTTATGTACTGGAAAATCTGAGCCCCTGCATAAAATATATTGATAAAAATTAATGGTAGTCACATAGCCTAGAATTCTTCAAGAGAAAATTTTAGCTCTGTCAAAAAAAATAATCTCACTTTATTAATAGATATGTTTCTCAGTGTACTTCATTGTTATTTATAGGCACTCAAAATCTTTTATTAATTGGCATTGTTAGTACTGGTAACTCCCTGTGATAAAGCCCCAAACAAATATTATTGTAAGTTTATAGCTTAAGCTATTGGAAAACTCCAATTTTATTTAAAGAAAATTTGTGAAATAAGACATTTAGGAATGGAATAATTATTTTTATTTATTTATTTTTTATTTAATTTTATTATTTTATTTTTTATTTCTGAGAAGAGAGAAAGCATGAGTTGGGGAGGGGCAGAGAGAAAGGAAGTAGAAAGAATCCAAAGCAGGCTCCACACACTGTGAGTTCAGAGCCCGATGCACGGCTCGAACTCATGAACCCTGAGGTTATAACCTGAACTGAAGTCAGATGCTTAAGTGACTGAGCCACCCAGGCGCCCTTGGAATAATTATTTTTAAATACTTACTCTGAAATTTACAAATTGTTCAGAAAACAGTATACTGTATAGGAACATTGGCAAAAGAGGTGAATAGGCAGTTAAAACTAAATGAAATACAATAGTCTAAGAAAGTCATAATTTGAAAATTTAATTTAAAATTAAGACATTTCTCACATATCAGATTGACAGAGATGATGTTGGGGGACAAAATTCATGACCCCTTCAAGGGCCTTCTAAGTTGGACTAAGAATCAAATTCACGTGGGACAAATTAATAGAAGAAAATCAAACTTAGTTTTGTACATATGGGGAATCCACACAGATGTGAAATTCCAGACAGTGAGGCAATGTGATGAAGTGTATATGACATCCTGGGTTAAGGAGACGGGTAAGGGTCTGGGGATACAAAGGAAAGAGAGCATTAGCAGAAGAGAGGAGATAATTGGAAAACATAGGTACCCTACTATGCAGAAGAGTTTCTTAAGTAAAGAGGAATCTCCCTTAATAGCTTCTCTCTTCCTGATGTAGGTTCTCCTTTCCAATGTAAATTTAAGCAGTTGAAGGGAAGGTAAAAAGAGCTTTTCCCGAGTCTGCTGGAGTATGATTGCTTTTATCCCAAAATAATATTTTCGCGAAAATGGGCCATCTTGGGGTAACCGGCCTTTGGCCTCTTCATGATTCTACTCCAAGGAATCTGTGCTTTGTCAGTGTTTGTACACGGGTAAAAGCATAAATGTACATAGGTTTTTCACTGTAGCTGGGTAATAGGAAAATAGATTGTAGATAGGTAATCTACATGGAAGTCCCTATGATGAGATGGAAGTTGCTACAAGAGAACTTGATACTACAGTTTTTAAAAATGAGATAAAGTTATATAAACAGATAGTGAAATGTAGTTGTTACCTTGTTTTCATTGCTTAAACTCTAGAACATACATATGTACACATATTCTAGTTTATTATATATGTGTGTGTGAATGTATGTAATATTCCATTTGTATAAAGTCACAAAAGATAAATGGAAATAAATAGGTGTTATGTGTTCGTGCAAAGCTCAGAGGGTTACTGATCGATCTATCACCGCCTCTAACTCTGGAAATGAATGGGTGAGCCCTGGTGCACTGCTGTGGCCAGCTGCTCCAGCCCAGGGAATCCCAAAGGGGCTGGACACATTGGAGGCATACCTCCTGGATGGGTTTGCCAACACTGTTGGCGAACAAACTCAGATAAACTCATCACAAGAGAAGCCGATAACACAAGAAGTGAGAAATTGGAAAAAAATAGAGGGAGGAATTTATTTTAGGTGCTGGCAGCCAGGAGAGGTGGCAGGCTCAAGCCTGAGCAACTGACCTCTCCACCCACAAGATGGACACCTACTAGAGTTTTATAAGGAGAGGGTTTGGGGCTATTGTGCAAGAGAGCAGGCAGAGAACACATGATCAGGGGTGAGGGTCAGTAGGTGTTCAGCCCATGATCATGGGCAGGGAACAGGACTTGTGGAGTGTGGTTCTCTAGGCATTCTGTTGGTATCAGGGTTCTTCTGGCCTGGCAGTTGGCATGTTCCAGTCATTGTAAAAAAAAAAATCTTTGTCAGTGCATTAAGAGCTTACAATAAAGAATGAGAACAATGGATTTCAATTTAAGCTTGAGTTAAGCACTGTTGTCTATTTCTGGTTTTCACTGTTGGAGTCTGTAGTTGAGCAAGAGGGATCACTGACATAGGCATCCCTGTTTGGTGTCATAAAAACCATTTTATAGACTTATATAGAAAGTGGAATTTGGTGATGGCTGAATTTTCACCTACACATGGGGGGAAAGGAGTGGAAAGTTTGCATGTACTATTTTACTTTAAGAATTAACCAATTATATGTGCACATATACAATTTTTGTAATTTAAAAATGGAGGAAGAAACCAAAGTTTTTTTTTTTTTTTTAATTTTGCTTTTTATAAAGTGGCTACAGTGAATAGTGACATGTTATCCTAGGTAAAAAAAAAAAAAGTTTTCAAAGCATTTTCTCACTTATTATTTATTTATGTATTATTTATCTTTGCGGAAGATGACGAGTAAAAAATATCTTTTAGAGTAATCTCTCGGGGGATTCTGCAGCTTCTGGGGGTGTCCCGTCAGTACTGACTCCTTGAGTGGAAGCAATCTGATCCTCTTGAAACTCAAATTGAGAGTGAGAACTTTCTTATCTTTTGTATGCCTTTCACTAAAAATAGCTATTTCATTTTCAACACAACTAGAAGGTAACTGAAAACTTTCACTGGTGCTAAGTCACTGCCAGAAAAAAACTAAATCTGTTTACAAATTGAAATACCAGAAGTAGAGGCATTTAAATATGAGTAGCAGAAGCAGATTCTGAAGAAAATGCTGAACATGATCATTAGCAGCAGTGTATGCATTTACTTACTCCTTCCAACAAAGCAACTTTTGATGAGCACCTACTGAGTCACAGGGACTGTAATCAATGCCTGCAGTACAAAGATGAATAGAGGCCAATTCCTGCTCTTACGGAAATGATAGTCTGTTAAGAAAATGCACTTCTAAATAGATACTTATGAGGAATAAAACAACAGTAGGTGTGCAAAAGGCAATGTGGACACAAAGGAGGGAGAAATCAGAGCCAACTGGGCAAGCTGGACCAAGCTTCACATGGCACTGTTTGGAAGGATACATGGGAGTTCCCTCAAGGGGGGTAGCCTGCAATTCGGTTGAACTCTTGCCATGCTTCCTGCCCAAGCTAGATTACATTTTCAACTTTGCTTATGAAAGAAGTAGAAAGATGAGGAATTGGGTAGAAATAGCAAGAATAGCTATAATGGACACTGTACAATGAATGCAGGGCAGCAGACACTGTCCATATCTCCTTGACACTCTCATTGTCTGATGATTGTGTACTTGCATGCGACTGAGGGCTTTCTCTGATGGATTTAGCCATCATGGGGAAAGCTAGAAGTGCTGGAATAATGAGACCCCATTTAGCATCCTTCAATTACTGGCAAGTGACAGTTGGGAGATAAATACACTTAGTTTTTGACCCTCAAATAGGACAGGTGTGAGGCATGTCTCCACCATCTCCCAGAGGCCTCCAGTGGCCCTGAGCTGAACCCTAGGTGCCCATGATGGTGACTTTCTCACTGATTCACCCTGTACTGGTGTTCATACCTTCTCTTTCTCATTTCTCTACTTCCCTGGTGATGCTTCCTGTGATCATCATGATAATAAACGACATGGACCAAAATTCCTGTCTCAGGTCTGATCCTGGGGAGCCCAGTTTAAGACTTTGGGCCCTGGACTAGCTGTATGGGATGAGGAAACAAAAACAGCTCCCATATCTCTCTGGCTTAGGAGACGGATGGCAGCACACCAGTTAGTGAATAGACAGTGTCTTTCACTGCCTAGGGGTGTTTTGTTCAGTAAAGATCCTGCCCAGCCAAGCGCTGAGGAGTACATGAATGTTGTTATTATCTGAACTCTCTGCAGAGTTACAAGCCTATGTGATAATAGGTTGTACTGGCATCGGTATCCTAATTTTGCTGATTTGTTAACCTCTCCCTGTGCATCTGCAAGACTTTGGCCCCTCTTCAGTGTTTCCCACTTCAATCTGTATCATTGTCCTTTTCACTCAGGCACTTTCAGGTTTGGACTGCTCCTGGCCTCGCCGAGCTCTGCCATTGAGTGCTTCTCCCACAGCCTTCGGCACCTCTGTCAGCTATACTGTTGACGGTCTACTCTAGACACAGGCTTGCTTCCTCAGCTCCTGCAACTCAACACTGTGCCCTGGACCATGTTAATCTGCCTAGTGCTGCTGTTTGGTGCTTTGCTTGGTGCTTTCAGTGTGCATAAAGCCACAGATATTAAACATATCCAGGAAATGGCACGGGGGAACTTCCCTTTCTCAGTGCTATGCTGTTATAAGGGCGTCACAGTAGCATTACTGGGCCCGAAAGAGTGACCGTTTTAATGAAATAGATCCTTCAAGTTTATGCGTAGATCTTGTATCCTAGGATTACACATTTTATTTTATTTATTTATTATTTACCATTATTATTTTTTAAATATAATTTATTTTCAACATACAGTGTAGGGTTACACATTTTATACCAAAGTGGCTGAGTTGGTTAAGGGTTGAGGTAATACCTGTCGTAGACTCTAAGTCTAAAGTTCTCTTTTGGCCAGCAAAAGCGGACACAGGATTAAAGTGAGAGACGGCTAATGTCCGGGAAAAGACAGGAGCCCCGAATAAGGGTCCTTGCCCAGTATTTATTCACATTAGAAGGCTTGAACACATGATGGGCATGCCCAAAGAGTCAGAGAAACTGTGAACACTAACTTGGGGACGTGAGGGAAGAGGGGGGTTTTGAAGATATACAGTGTTTGGGGTTTGGGTCAATATAAAACAAAACCCTGGTTCTGGGCAGATGGGTAGATGGTTGTTAATGGCAGACAGGAGGCTCCCTGTCTGTTTACCTTAGCTAGCCTAGGGGATGAGACAGATAGGGGGTATAACCTCAGGGTTAACAAGGCACCTTTTCTTTTGTTAGCCATCTCTGCTCTGGGCTGCTTTGCCTGCAGTGCAAAGCATGGTCCATAGTCCAGTTCGCCAGTTTACCTAACTTGGCCCTAACCTTCTGTGAAAATAGCTTTTCTGTACTGTACTGTATTGGGAGTGCTTCCACCCTGAATATCTAATCTTGTTTATTTCATACACCTATGTATTGGACACCTTTTCACCATTCCTATTTTAGGCCTTTGCCTCTATTCTGGGGGCTCTGCACCTCCTTTCTATTTTAGGGTGCTTTTCCACCTCCCTATTCCTGGCGTCTTTGCACCTCCCTATTCTCTGGGTGCCTTTGCACCCTCGTATTCTTGGGATGCCAATCTGGTTTGCCCACATTCAGGTGTGAGCATTCTATGACGTTGTATTTCTTTATGCCTTGTTAACCCATTGGTGTAACCCCAGGGTATTCCTAAGCTTATCCCCCACAAATACCCTTCTAGGTTTCCTTGCAACTTCTCTTCTACTCTAATACTTAGCCCAAATTACTTTTTAGCTTATTAGGTTCAAATCTTCAGGATGAATTGTATTTTAGAACAGTAGACTTTGTCTTTAAAATTGTGCTTTCTGTAGCTCCTCAAATTTCATGACCATGAATGTTCATGTGTTGGTTGATAATGGAGAGTTTCAGTTTACTAATTTTGTTTTTTATTAGGAAATCCTTAAGCTTCTATGTAAATTAGATGTAAATAGATACTGAACGATATCATTTCAGTCCTTCAGTCATGAGATGTAACAGAACTTTTTTTTTAAGTTTATTTATTTGTTATGAGAGAGGATCAAAGAATGGGAGAAGGGCAGAGAGAGAGGGAGACAGAATCCCAAGCAGGCTCCATGATGTCAGCTGCGGGACCTGACACGGGGCTTGTGAGATCATGACCTGAGCCAAAATCACGAGTCGGTTGCTTAACCTACTGAACCACCCAGGTGATCCAGTGTAGCAGAATTTTGATTTGAACCAGCTAGAACCTAGTCTACCTAGCATCTTAGGTACTTTATTTTAAGTATGATTCAGTCTCATTTTTTGTTACGGAAGTGTAAATGTTTGTTATTTATGCTTTCACATTTTTCAGAAAGTTAGACTATTTTCTTATATTCACTTCCTGATTACTTCACTAAAGTTTATAAACAAACAGATAAAAATCTAAAAACTATCTCTTGGGGCCTGGAGAAACTATGATGGTCAAAGAGTATGGTTACTTTGAAGGCAAAATGAGGAAAAGGGAAGAGCTTAAGACATATTTATTCTGAGTCTAATTTGTACTTTGTTATTAATGCAATACAAATACACATAAATGATTTTTTTAAAAACGGAGAATTTCAAATGTATACAAAAATACAAAAATAGTATAATGAATATCACATACCCCTCACTCAGCTCCAGCAATTATAATCATTACAGTCTTATTTCCTCTCCATACCAACCCACTTACTATCTTTAATTGTTTTGAAGCAGATGCTAGAAAGTATATCACTTCTTCTCCAAACCTTTCAGCCTGTGTTTAAAAAACAAAAAAACACTCCTTTAAAACAACACAGTTCCACTGCCACCCTAGAAAAAGTAATATTTTCTTAAAATCATAATATATATAGTTCTTATGTTTCCCAGATTATCCTGTAGCGTTCCACTATTTTTTTAAATAGTTAATTTGAAATGAACAAGACTGTACATTGGTATTTTTAAGTGGTATTATTAAATCATATTTCATCTATAGATTCTTACTAAAAGATTCTCTGCTTCTTTCTCTGCGTTTTTGTCTTGTTTTGAAGAAACAGGATCTTTTGTCTAGATTTTGTTGATAATATCCCCATGATATTGCTTAAAATGTTTCTCTGTCCCTTGTGGTTTCTGTAAATCAACAGTTAGATCTAGAGAGCTGCTCATAATCAAGTTTCATTTTTTTCCAGGATGTGTTTTTTTTAATGTTTATTTATTTTTGAGAGAGAAAGACACAGAGCATAAGCAGGGAAGGGGCTGAATGAGAGGGAGACACAGAATTCGAAGCAGGCTTCAAGCTCTGAACTGTCAGTGCAGAGTCCGACACGGGGCTCGAACCCATGAACCGTGATTTCATGACCTAACCCAAGTCTGATGCTTAACTAACCTAGCAACCCAGGCACCCCTAGTGTTAGGTACTTTTATCAAAAGGTACATAATGGTTTGGTTGCTTCACATTTATGGTGTGCGATACTAGCAGCCATTGATAATCACTGTGTTAATTGTTATTGTTTGGAAAATAGTGATATTCTATCTTTTCTTCTTCATTTATTAGTTGGAATGTTTCTGTAAAGGGAACTTCTCTGCATTACCTATTTCATTACTTTGAAAGATAGTCCATGTAGTAAAAGCACAATAAACGGTTCAATTCCTTTCCAAAGAAAACAATTTTCAGAAAAAGTGAATTGGTTTCCTAGTCTCTCCAAAAGGTTACCAGCTGATTTTTACATTTACATTACTTGTCTGTTCTGGTATCACTGTGAATGTATGGATTTAAATATATGTAAATATAATTGATATATTTCAGTCCCTTTTTTTTAATCCATACTAATACTCCTGACGTTTCATCTTTATCCAATGTAAGCTTCCTCACATTGGGTCTTCAATCCTTTTTTCGTTTTTGACTTCTAGTCAAATTTGGTTTATTTCCAGTTTATACCAAAATATATTCCCGGCAACTCCTCAGATTATTATTTCACAATCTCATAAGCCTTATGCACTGGTGTCTTTCCAGAAGCTGCAAGGAATCTGGAAGTCGAGTGGTCCATCCCCTTGGCCCAGGATTGCAGTTAGAATTTGCCCTGATAGACAGTTTTGTTTTGTTTTGTTTTGTTTTGTTTTAAAAAGCTGTATTTATTCCATTTAATAAACTCTCCGGGCACCTGGGTGGCTCAGTTGGTTAAGTATCTGACTCTTGATTTTGGCTCATGGTTCGTCAGTTCAGGCCCCGCTTTGGTCTGTGTGTTGAGAACTGTGGAACCTGCCTGGGATTCTCTCTCTCTTTCTCTCCCTGCCTCTCCCTCACTCATGCACACATACACACTCTCTCTCAAAATAAATAAATAAACTTAAAGAAAAAGAACTCTCCTGTTCTAATACTGTTCATTTATGAAAAACATGGTAGGAACAGAATGATTTCTTTCCGATTAATTGGCAAAATACATTGGCAGTCCTGTTATTCCCCCAAGTTTTTGGAGATGCTACTGATCTATGAAATCCAAAAGTCTAGAAACCAGTGGCCTGTAAAAGACTAATTTTGCAGGTTATCAACAACTGTTAACTGGGAAAAAAAAAACCAAACTTCTGTGGTCAAATGTTTGGGAAATGATACTACAGAATTTCACATGCGTGTGTAAAATAAACTTTGATAGGGCTACGTAGAACTTTGATTGTGGACTGCCAGTGTGTATTCCTGAGATGTGGGTATAACTTCTTCTTCCTGATTATTTATTCATTTAAAACATTTACCCTTCATGACTAGCATTTCCTAGGAGTTAACAGGAAAGTGGGAGGTAGCATATATTTCTCATTTTTGTATTTGGACTGATACAATTAAAACAGTAGTTTCTAAGAATTTTTTATATGGTTAGCACCCTCCAAGGTGTGTGTAGAGAAAACAGATGAGACTTGACACTCCATCCTAAATCTAAACAAATTTCCAAGCTGATCAGAGACTTTGCTTCCTAGAACCTCAGATCCCTAGACTTGACACATCAATTCTTTCATAACTATTGAGCGTTCACATATAAAGAACATAATATGGGGACCTAACCTCTCCTTCTGTAATTTAGATTTTATTAATTTATTCAACTCATTTTAGGATAAAGAAGACAGAACCATATCCCTTGCAATCTTTTACCACAATTTATTGTTTTCCTTATTTGTATCCCTTCCCATTTCTATATTCTTGTAATTTCATTGATTTTTTTACGTGAACTTTTTCATTTAAAAAAAAATTTAAAAATGTTTATTTTTGAGAGGGGGAGTGGGAGGGAGGGAGCGAGCGAGCAGGGGAGGGGCAGAGAGAGAGGGAGACACAGAATCTGAAGCAGGCTCCAGGTTCTGAGCTGTCAGCACAGAGCCTGACGCGGGGCTTGAACTCACGAACTCCGAGATCATGACCTGAGCCAAAGTCAGACTCTTAACCGGCTGAGCCACCCAGGTGCCCCAGAACTCTTTTGATCTTTGCCAGTTTTGTTAAGAAACTCACAGACACATGCGTTTATTGACGTGTACGTAGAATGTGTTTTTATGTGTGCATGCACATGGGTATCAATTTGGTGAGTAGAGTAGTCTTGCTGTCTTTGACCTTGTAGGTATTAACATACCTTTTAAGGCTCCTTAGTCTTCTTGCTGGTGGAAGACATTTTCATACATGGTGGAGACCGATGAAGGACAGGTTGCCTCTCAGGTCATCACTGTTTCTTTTTAATTGTCCCCTGTCTTACTTTAATATCCGTCTGGGTATTATATAGAAGTTTCATTGGTTGTAATTCATTTTGGCCTCTGATGCTGCTTTCCATGCTAACCTACCATAATGAAACTGATGCCCTGACTTGTGTTGCACTGTTACTGCCTTCAAGCATACTGAGCACAGAGAGTTAATTTTCACTTATTATTAAGACAAATCAGTTACATCTGTCTAACAACATTGTGGGAAACATTTTGCTTTAATAAGACCATCTCTTTACAAATACTTTAACTCTCCTATATGTGTGGACTTATACGTAAAAATGTATATCAGTCTACTCTACCTCTCCTTAATAATGATTTTCTACAAAAAAAACCCAAATCTCAAATTTCCTGTTTAGGACATTCTACTTGATGGTTGTTATGGTGTAGTGCTTCTCAAACTTGAGAAATAAACAGGCACACATGAAAGGAATAAAAAATTCCTATGGTCAACCAATGCTGACAAATTAATTGTATTACAAGTTAGTTATATAAGCACAGATATAAAACAAAGAACACACATTTTGTGGTTAAAAGGCTTATAGATCTATAATGCCAAATAATATTTTCAAATTAAATAGAACATAAATACAAAAAACAATAGAATTCAAATGTACAACCTTAATGTGACTGCTGATGCTGTTTTGGATAAATTGGCTTTTTGTAATGTGAATATAATCCAAGCTGTAGTAATACATGTATTTTTTATTTACAGTATGCCTTTTCTATATATATTGTGAAGGCTCACTTATTTCACTGCTTTTCTCTATTAAAACCTTTACAAAGTACTCATGTATATGGATGGTCCCTGACTCAGAATGGTTCAGCTTATAATTTTCCGACCTGATGATGGTGTGAAAGCAATATGAGTCAGTAGAAGCTATACTTCAGATTTTGAATTTGGATCTTTTCCCAGGCTAGCGACATGCAGAATGATACTTGTCATGCTGGGCAGTGGCAGTTATGCAGTCATGAGGGCCAATGACCAATACACTTAGAACCATTCTGTTTTTTATGTTTAGTACAGTGTTCAATACATTACACGAGTTAGTCAGTATTTTAAAGTGAGCTTCGTGTGAGATGATTTTGCCCAACCATAGGCTAATGAAAGTATTAAACTATGATGTTTGGGAAATTAGGTGTTAGTAAATGCATTTTTGACTTAAAATATTTTCAACTTGGAGTGGGCTCTTGGGATGTATCCCCATTGTAAATTGAGGAAGGTTCGTACAGCATAACCGAGTTTTTACCATCAGGTAGTCTCATGTTTTTGCGTCTGCCTTCACCCGTTTGAAAGGTCTAGTATTCTATGATGTTTTCATTATCCAACAAAGGCACAACTTACCAAGTTGAAGATGAAACTGTAGTTCTAATCTAAAAAACTGTTGTTCATTTAAAATTATCACTGAGAAAGACAAGTGGCCTCAGAAGTGGCAAAGAATTTAATACAAATGTAATACGTGTGCAAGTGTAATGACTTCATTCATGTTATCATCAGAAGAGACCTCATGGGGAAACTGCATGCTTTAACAGCCAAAGAAATCTTCAGTGCACATATACATGGGCCTGGAAATTACCTAGCAGTACTTGCTTAAAGGTATTCATTCAAATCATTCTAAGAAGCTCATAATAACTGCTTTAGATTATCTCCCGGTTGAAGTCTGTAGATACAATGTTTCCTTTTTTTCCTTGCTGTTAAAAAGGAAAAACAGTTGTACTTTTTCAGTATGCTTATTAAAACAAACCAAAAATTACAAACAAAATATTAATTCAGCTATTTTGGCTAGTGTGATTGTGGTATTAGTTAATTAATAAAATTTCATTCAATATTTAACAAAGAATCACTGAGTTTCTAGGACACAAGCGTTGTCGTAAAATCTTTCCTTATCAGAATCTTCTAACATATTCATACTTACTGCATTCTAAACCTAAAGCAAAATGTATAATGCATGTTTGAAAAAGAGTGGTGGGAATAACTGCACGTTGAAGTTAAATAGAATGAGTGAATCAAGTGTATCATAAAAAAGCCTTTCCTAAGTGAGTATTATATGCCAGTCACTATCCCATACTTCAGCCATGTTTAATGTCAAATATTTCCTTAAGTGAGAAAAATAAAGTAAATGAGTATCTGCCTATATCGACAATAAGATAAGATCTTTAATGATCGCAGAATACAAATCTATAAATGCATTAATGTAACCCAAGATGAAACTAAAAAACTGCCCATTCAGTAAAATAAGTGAAAAAAGATTTGCATGGAGGTACAGGGCCAAAGGTGAGGTTAACACATTTGTAAAGAAGACTGTCAAAATGAAGGGAAGGTAATTGAGTCATAATCCTATTATTTCAAATGTGATCTGTACCATTCAAGACTCTCTGACTTGTTCTGTGGGAAGGGCACCTAGAATAGAAACAAGATCAAAACAATTTGGAAATTATGAATGTGTTTCCTGAAGAAAGGGCGTGATACTTCCAACCAGGAAATACACACAGGAGTTTGCTTTCAATCTCATTACCATTCCAGAAATGGTCTGTTCTGTATTTAAGAGTAATCACTAACTGAATGCAACATGGAGTGGAGAATAGTATTTTTAGAAGTTAATAGCACAAGGAAAAAAGTAAATGACATTGCTGCTTGCTAGCAATAGGCATGTGTCCCATCATATGTTTCAGTAAAATAACCAGGGAAGCTAATATCTTGCTGTTCTTGCAACATTGTTTCCAGCCCTTAGCTAATACTGCTACAAAAGGGCAAAGCTGGTTCTGTTATACCACAAAATAGTACCTATTAAAACCAAATAGGTGCCAGAAAGAAAAGACAAATACATAGATAATTTGGTTATGGCTCCTCTCCTAGAGAGAGAATTCCAGAATTCTGAAAAATCACATGACCTTTACACACTTTGGTTAACTGTGACATAACCAAACCAACCACATCTACCAAACAGAACACAATGAAACTAAGATTGGATAAGAAGCTATCCTGGCTGTAGTAGCACCAGAATGTACTTATTAAGAGTTGGTCTGGGGGTGCCTGGGTGGCTGAATCCATTAAGCATATGACTTCTGCTCAGGTCGTGATCTCGCAGTCTGGTGTGTGGGTTGGAGCACTGTGTCAAGCTCGGTGCTGACAGCTCAGAGCCTGGAGCCTGCTTCGTATTCTATGTCTCCCTCTTTCTCTGCCCTTCTGCTGCTTGCGCTCTGTCTCTCTCTGGAACAATAAAGAAAAGCATTAAGAAAAAATTGAATAACAACAAGAAAAGAGTTGGTTCTGAGGCCAAATTGCCTGCATTCAAATCATGTGCCTTCTACTTTATGTACTCCATACTCTCAAGCAGGTTATTCCCCCTGCCTTCTATGTGCCTCGGTTTACTCACATGAATAAAGGGGATTTTAAGAGTATGAACCTCATAGGATTGTTTTGAAGAGTAAATGAGTAAGTTACTTTGAATTGTGTCTGGCATATTGCTCTTAAGTTATTCCATCAATACTATATTTTCTCTCTTTATATTTAGGAAAAAATAAAATTTATTAAACATACTTGGAATAGCTTGGTAAGAGTACTGTATAGTTTATTAGTTCTGCTGCCTTTTGGTATATTAAAAACAAAACCACCCATGGCCCCACCAAAAACAAAATATTTCCTGTTTGTTTTAAAATAGTTTTGTCCATTTGTAATATCTAAAAAAGTGTTTAATTATACTAAATATCGGGTTTGTAATAATGTAGATTGCAACTGTGATAATGTAATTTCTGGTTTTAAAATCGTTTAACATTTAGAAGCTAAATAAATTAGGTAATAAATTAACCAATAAGATCCACTCTCTATTTGGAAATTAGCCACCTCCAGGTTGAATTCATATGTTACAAATGTGGGGGAAAAAAAAGAAATACTTTCTACAGCCCTGTTCTTAATAAATATTAATTGAATGGATGAAGGTTTTCCTTAAAAAAATTCTATACCTTTTCTCAGGAGAAAAGATTGCTAGATAATTTGCAAATAAAATAAATGGAGGGATTGTTAAATTCTCATGTAGATCAAGCAGTGGGAGGGGTTTGTGTTAAGATATTAACACATGTTACAAATAAGTCAGCAGGACTCTGCAGTACCTGGAAATCCAGAGATTTTCAGTACAGATCGGGTTTTTCTTAGAACTTTAAGGAAATATAATTCGCAATAGTGATTCATAAGTACTGAATTCATTGAAGAAGAATTTACCTTCATTTTTGCGCTCAGGTTTTCCTTGAAGAATTTTTTTAATGTTTATTTTTTAGAAAGAGAGAGACAGAGCATGAGCAGGCAATAGGCAGAGAGAGGGAGACACACAATCTGAAGCACACTCCAGGCTCTGAGCTGTTAGCACAAAGCCTGATGAGGGGCTCGAACCCACGGACAGACTGTGAGATCATGACCAGAGCCAAAGTCGGACGCTCAACTGACTGAGCCACCCAGACGCCCTTGCCCTTTGGTTTTCTTAAAGTCTCGCTACGTACTGTCTTTTTATTTATCTTTAATACACTTTGTTATTGATGCATAATATAAATCAGAAAAGTGCATACTCCACAAATAAAACAACCACCACTTGGATTAAGAAATAGGAATTAAACGGGGCGCCTGGGTGGCTCAGTTGGTTAAGCGTCCGACTTCAGCTCAGGTCATGATCTTGCAGTTTGTGAGTTCGAGCCCGATGTCAGTCTCTATGCTGACAGCTCACAGCTCAGAGCCTGGAGCCTGCTTCCAATTCTGTGTCTCCGTCTCTCTTTGCCCCTCTCCCCTATTCACACCCTGTCTCTTAATAATAAATGAACATTAAAAATTTTTAAAAAAAGAAATAGGAATTAATGGGGTGCCAGGGTGGCTCATTCGGTTAAGCATCTGACTCTTCGTTTTGGCTCAGGTCATGATCTCATGGTTCAAGCCCTGCATCAGGCTCTGTGCTGGCAGCGCAGAGCCTGCTTGGTGTTCTCTCTTCCTCTCTCTCTGCTCCTCCCCTGCTCACTTGCTCTCTCTCTCTCTCTCTCTCTCTCAAAATAAATAAATAAATTTTAAAAACTTTAAAAAAAGAAATAGGAATTAATATATTTGATATTTACTGCAATCTCCTCTGACACTGAAAATCTAAGTTCCTAATGGCATTCATGTAACTACGTATTTGGTTTATCCTGTATATAATAGTTCCAAGAAAACAGTTTTCGGGTCACTTTGAGAAGACAAACTTAGCAATTAGAGATTAATAATGATTTATTCATTTATTTTATTATTATATGTTTATATAACATATATATGTCCCCTCTTGATGATCAGGCTGCTGTCAGTTACCTATCTGAAGGCAGCCTATCTCTGCTGCTGTGTATTTCAGACATTGTGTCTGCTTTTTTTTTTTTTTTTTCTGCTGTGGCAAATCAGTTTTCTTTTTGAACTGCTTGTTCCTAGCTTTGGTTGCTGATGTGGATCTTTCATTTATTCTTCCTTTTAGGCTGTGCTCTGGCTCTAAAAATGGTTTCTCGCTGGATCTCTGCTTTCATTTCTTTTCTCCTCTATTCTTAGGCCCTGAATTCACAGTATCTTCCAGAGTTCCAGCTGAAAGAATCAGTATTCAACAGAATCATGAGACTATTACAATAGGTGGTAGTGTTCGTTTTGGCCTAGTGGTTAATAGATCTGACTCTGGAATCAAACAAACCAAGGCTTATATGTACTAGCTTGACCATGAACTAAACCTTACTTTCCTCCATACCTATGTCAAATGTTTCTGATACATGTTAGTTATTATACTGTTTCTTCTGTATGAGCACACTATGAAGATGTTGACTATGTCTACTTTGTTCAGTGCTGTTTATCAAATGCCTGCACATATTAGGCCCTGAAATATGTGTCTAAGGAATCAAGAGAAAATTTATTAGGGAAAACATAGTTTCTTAAATTAGCATTCCCATCTCTTCCACAGAAAGTACTAAATGTATGCTGGAGGAAACTTGACACATTGGTTTAAAGAAATGAAAGGAGAGTAGTTTATGGTGTCTCTAATAATATGATACAGATACAAAAAAAAAAAAGACAGAAGATATCTAGTATGGTAATAGAAATGATGCCCACACACCGTCTTTGTTGACATTAAGAGTATGTTTATCTGACCAAAGTTGTGCTCCTCAGCTGTGGGAAACCGAATTTAAAATGAGACGTTGAAAAACTGGAGCCTGTGTGGTTAGAAAGCACAGGATAATTTTTGGGTCTATTAGCTGTCTTCAAATATTCAATGAGGAGCAGCTGGGTGGCTTAAGTCAGTTAAGCGTCTGACTTGTGGCTCAGCTCATAATCTCATGGTTTGTGAATTCGAGGCCCACATCAGGCTCTGGGCCAGTACACAGCCTCCGTGGGATTCTCTCTCTGTCCCTATCTTTCTGCTCCTCCCCCCCCCACCCGCCGTCTTTCTCTGTCTCTCTCAAAAATAAATAAATAAAACCTTTTTTAAAATTAAAAAAAAATATTCGAAGAGCTGTTCACTGGGAAAGGGATGAAACATAAAATTACTAGGTTGAGTAGAAACGAATGAGAGATAGGTCAGCACTCATATTTAAACCAGTAACATCCTTGCAGAAATGCTCATCAAGACCGCAGTGTGCTAACTCAGGGGGTATCAAATAAACAAAGACCACTGATGGGTTCCAGTTCACAGCTGTGAGGAGAGAAGATGGCCGTCCTAGGAGCTTGGCAGTCTTCCTCTCTGAATTACAGCGCAGAATCCAGACATGCCTACACAGTAGTTTAAGGTACCCTATTATTTAACCTTGAGTTAGAAATGAATTAATTTTTTTTGTTTTTCTAGTTGAAACATTTAGCTGGTTTTTACTTATGGAATTTATGAAAAGAGTCAGGGGCTCCTGGAGGAAGAAAAGTTTCCTCCTTAATATAACTCAGGCAGAATCTATACGTTCTTTCCCACTGCTATGTCCCCTCTCAGCATGAGTTACTTCATCAAATGGGATGCCACAGGATGCAAACAAGGCCTCATCAGCAGAGCTAGACCTGAGGATAATAGCGGGAATGGCCCTTGGTGTGCAGGTGCCATTGACAGGGGCACTGGGCGTAGAGGGAAAAGAAAACAAACAAACAAACAAAAACTGATAAACAAAAATGGTAACCGTTAAATATGGCCCAAAATAGAAAGAGCTTCCTCTGGAAGTAAGTTTTCTTTCACTGGGGTGGGGGATAGGGGTTTTACATCTGTTTAAGGAATGCTATGAAGAGGTTTGGGGGCACAAATGAGGAACTGGAGGATATCAGGGATTTTTATAGCATCCTCACTTTATAGAGCCTCACCCCTTGAAACACTTCTTAGGGGTGATTCAGGGGCCATGTCTAGAGTGAGAATAGAACCCAGATGCCTACCACACACCACCCCCATCATTCCATTCACTCATTCACCTCTTTCTTCATGTTTCATAGTGGACTTCTGTGTCACGAAGCCTTTGAATAAACTTTGTTTTCACCCCTGACGTCCTTGGTTCCTGTGTACGGTTCTCACTGGTACTTGCAGCAATTCTATTGATACTTTTCATGCTGGGTGAATGCATTGCAGTGAAAGGTTCCTGTTGTACAGAACATGGTTCTCACGAGTCCACACAGAACTTAAACTCTAAAAATATTTTATTACTGTATTTGTTGATATAATAAAATTATGTTAAGCTTGGTCGATTTCTAGCATGCTGGCACAGTCGAGTTAGCAAATAACAAAATGAAAGAATGATGATAAATGGGTAGGCATACTGACGTGCCTTTGTATACAGCAAACAGTAAGAAGCAGATGGGACAGTCTGAGTAACGCTCTGACGAGAATTTCTGCAGCCAACTGGTGCTGCACCTGTTAACCTGGAAGGAGATTAATGTAGGGGAACAGCTACCGTCTTTCTATATTTCTTATGGCAAAAAAAAGATGTTTTATTACATTCCTCATAACTTCGCCTTGGCAATGAATTCAGGTTACAGCTTCTTTGTTGTTTCCACATGTGTCTTTTCCCACAATGACATATTGTCTTTGAAAATTACCTCTAATTTCATAATTTGGACTCTTCCATCAAGGCAGCATAAAGCTGGCTTTCTTAAATTTTGTCCTAGTTCATTGGATTTAATGATCTAGAGTGAATGTTTCCAGACCAGTTTGCTTTTGTTTATTTTTTGTTTTCTCCTCTTGGGATCTTTGTGAATGGTGCCTAACAAGGTCTTCCTTCATATTCTAAACTGTCTAAAATCCTTGGTTTTAACAATTAACAGTTAAATACTGGTTATTACCTGTAAAAGGATAACCTGTTATATCTAACTGATAATAAAAACTGATATTTATTTTTTTAATATTTATTCATTTTTGAGAGAGAGAGAGTATGATCCAAAACACGCAGGCTCTGTGCTGACAGCAGTGAACCCAATGCGAGACTCGAACTCACAAACCATGAGATCATGACCTGAGCTGAAGCCAGACACTGAACTGACTGAGCCGTCCAGGAGCCCCCTGATGTTAACTTTTTTAAAGCCCTGTACTTGCATCGCTATCATAGAGATGGGCAAAATTCCTAAGCACCAAACTGGACTTATATGACTGGCTTCCTAGTTCTTTGCTTGAATGAACAGAAAACATAGAAATGGATAGTTTTACCTCTTATACGTCTTTTCTAGTGCCCGTTTTGTATTAGGTATTAGTTCAGTTATGCCATTTTTAATAGTGGAAAACATACGTTTATCTTTTGCCTGTAAAAATGATGTTTTAGTCCACAACAGTTTTTATACTCTGTTAAATTTGCATTTGGATACTAACGTAGTATTGTGGACTTTTAAATTATTATAAAGCTTATCAATCTGAATTTTGACCTAAGGTAAAAAATGAAGAACACTAAGTATTACTTGCTATGAGAGCTAGGGTTTACAACATGGAAAGTAAAGTGGGTGGATTCACTTACAGAACTTTGTTTTTAAACTGAAACTTCTTAATTTGGGGGAAACAGGTGACGAATGGATTTCCAATATATGGGCTATGAGATGGTGGGGAGAGGTGTTAAGGGTTGTGAAAGATGTTCCAGCCTCCCACAAGACTGAGACTTTAAGAATCAACGTGTGAGAAAATGGACCTGAATTTTCTCTCTGCTGCTGGAAACATGTGGTGGCCTGTGATGGCTCTGGAGAAAGCTAAAATGGCAGAACAAAGGCCATCATTCACAAGGAGTTGAAGAGTTACCCCTTCTTCATTTAGGGGAAAGACTATTACTGGGAATCCAGACTGAGAAAACACCCCATCAGCAGTAAAGTAGCTTGGGAAAATGTTTTATCATAGCACATCTTGAAGTTTCTACTTAAGGCTATTCTACATGAATATTTGAAAAGAGGAGATGTCAAATATAAAAGTGCATGAGTCCCTGAGGGTTTAGTATCTTTATTTGCGTTAAGGTTTCTCATAAATAATTCTATTTTGGGATATAGGCTTAAAAGGCAGCTGCTCAGCCTTCTGGTATATATGTAATAAATGTGACTCTTTTTAATATTGAAGTTACCCTTAGGATAGTAAGTGCATTTATTTTAAAGAAATATAAAAATATAATGAATAAAATATTTCAGGTACCTCAGATCATTGCAAATTAGTCATCAAGTCTCACTGAGTTTTTCTTGGATTATATGAATAATGCCTTGGGATAGAGTGAAACTCACCAAAGTATGTTTCTGAGAACTAGGGATGGGAAAGGTTTCAGAAAGGAGAAACCCATGGGAAGAATTTTTCTACTGTCTGGTAATTCATCTTAACAGAAGAAAAGCTGATTTTCAGTCAGTTTCAGGTAATGGAAGATGTCAGAATTCCACATTTTTTTTTTGGTACGTTCAATAGCCCACTTAACCTGCAGGAGAACACCCTAGGAATAACAAGTGAATCATAAGGTAGAGTGACATTCAAGTGCACTTGTTTTCTTCAATATTGATATTTTCCCCTTAAAATTATATGTCTAGAAAAGCTTGTCCTTAGAAGCAGTCTGTTAGGGTCAGAAAAAATAAATAATGGTGTCAAATACGAAGTTAGATTGCCTCGCCACGATTTCAGGAACTTCTGGGCTGGAGAAATGTGACCTGAAGGAAAGCTGCTACCTCAGGATGAAAGCGAGGTCTAATCAGCAGCTACGGATGTTCAAATCCTCACAGTAGTTTTATCCCATGGCCTGCCCGCTGACTATTGCTGACAGTAGAGGAATTCTTTAGCATAAAAAGATTGAGCTTCTCCAGCCTGATAATTTTCTCAGTTTATGGTGTGTGTGATGATTTTGTAACGGGGAAAATAGTTGGCGGTGGGAGCTTGATAATCCTAGAAGGGAACTTCGGGAAGTTCAATCAACCAAGTACCATCTGCAAATTGGACCGAATTCAGTGGACAACAGCAAACTTAATTGTCTGTCTAACCCCCTTGTATTCCCAGGGCTTAGTTTATAGTGCATGGTTCATAAAAGACTCTAAATGATTCCTGTATGAGTGAATAAATGAAAGAATGCACAGATGAATGTATCTCTGGGATTTTGAGATGCTTTTGTGTCCATGCATCTTGTGTAGCCATCTCCTGTCCTTCTGAATTCATAAAGACATGAGTTTATGTATTTGTTTATTTTCTGTAATGTCTGATCTAAAAACGCTAGGACAGGTAACGCTAGCAAATAGTAAGTATAATGAATGAAAAATCAGAAGACTAAGGACAAATCATTTAAACATTCTAAGTTCCCACTTGCATATGGGGCTTATAATACTTGCTTTCTCTGCTTCTGGTGTGCTGTCCAAGAATATGGCCCCATACTGTATACGGCCATACTGACTACAGTCTCCAATGTCTGCCTCGCCATGCACAGTGCAAACATTGTGATCTCCCTAAACACACAGGGCATTGAAGCAGATAAGCACATGGATTGTTGTTTGAATTTTACCTTTACTACTTGCTATAGCTCCATAATGGTTGCTCATCTGTAAAACTGATTTCCTATGATGCCTATTTCCCTAAGAATTAAATAGCTAATACATGCAAAGAGCCTGGAACTTTGGCTTTGTTCTGAGTGCTCACTAAATCTTAACTGTTACAGTTGCTCGTATTCTTATTACGTATTTGTTCTTGTACCTTATTTGAACCCATAGATGACCACCACTGTCTGCATAATGAA
This sequence comes from Acinonyx jubatus, assembly GCF_027475565.1. NCBI lineage: Eukaryota > Metazoa > Chordata > Mammalia > Carnivora > Felidae > Acinonyx > Acinonyx jubatus. Next base: position 27,987,556 of record NC_069389.1, on the reverse strand, counting down.
ATCTACGTCCCCTAAATGGAATACAAGTTTCTTAAAACCCAGCCCCCAGTTATGGGCTCCTGACTGCACATCTTATACACTGTAGCAGTGCCGGCCCATCTGTAATTCCTCCCGTGCCCTGCCGTATTTATACCTCTGCACCTTGGCACAGGCTGTTTACTCGGTCTAGAATACCTTCCTGTTGCCCTGACAAACTCCTGTCTACCTCTCAGACAGCCAAATGGCATGGTCATAGACCGGACCTCATGACGTTAGGTAAATAATATAAGAAGGCTTGCTTCTGCTTTCAGTCAGACCTCCTCTAATGGATGTTTCTGGGGTCATTTGACAAGGTGACCTCCTTGTTGCCAACCGTGCTAAGCCTTTCTTTCAGGGGCATATTCCACAAGGGTGGGGTTTTGATCGCTTTTGAATTTGCAGTTAGGCTGATTTTTCAAACCTGTTTGGAAAGTGGTAGAGACTGATCCACGCTCATCTCAGTCTGGTAAGAATGTATTATAATCATCTGGGTTTGTAGAAAATGTTTCTTTACTCTTTACCATTGTGTTTCACATCCCAAGGCTTTTCTTCACCTTAAAACATAAACTGAAGTAGGCAATATTTTGAATGTGAAGGAGAAATGGGAGACAGTAACACGATGGTGGCATGATGGGGAATGAAACTCTGTGAGAACTTTCGAAACAAAAAGGAACCCCTTTGCTAATTTCACATGTATTGTTAAGAGAACAACAAAGTGTCCTTGGGTAGTTCCCTGCCTCCCAGTAATTACCATCTCACATTGAGGCAAACTTGGGTGCTGCCAGATTTTCAGTGGGAATCAAAAATATCCATCTGTCTTTCTGTGCCCCTGTTTATCTTTCTATCTATCATTCACCTCTCTCTCTCTCTCTCTCTCTCTCTCTCTCTCTCTCTCTCTCTCTGTGTGTGCGTGTGTGTGTGTGTGTGTGTGTGTGTGTGTGTGTTTAGGGGTTTAATTGAAACAATGGTGGGGCATCACAACTTCAAAGTTAGTGTTTTACTTTCTATACAACTTTATGTCTAGGTTCCAAAGAAAGGCAGTAGTTTGGAGCATTTTAAGTTCCATTTACTTTTGCTCAGTTTGTTAATTCAATACACTGTAGAAAGATTTAAAATAGTTAAAGCACTTCTTTGAAAGAGTTCATTTTATGAACACAAAGACATGGTTTAATGAAAAGGACCCATATTTTCCATTTGTTAAATGTTGAGATAAAACTTTTGTTCAGCTCTTTTAAAATGAGGGAATTTTGAGCAACCTCCTTGTTAATTTTGTCACCTCTAAAATCAAGATAATTATAACTATTTACCAAGGCTGTTTTGATGTATTGTAGAATTTTTAAAAATGTAAAATACTCCATAAATATTGTTGTACTTAACATTTTTGTAAACATACTTTCTGGAAAATAGTGAAGTGATAGGTAACATGGTTCCCATGTTCCCATCTCATGTCAGTTTTACATTGTAGTTTAACCTTGGTCAAGTTATTTAAATATTTTTAACCTCATTTGCTTCTCCAGAATAAAACATTCTATTTAGCTTCCTTAGAATTTAGAGATAATGGAATTAGCAAATACCTCCTTAGCAACTGAAATACTCAGTGCCTATGCATTTAGTAGAAGCAACACAGATAATATTAAGAAGGTAGAGAGAAAGAGAATGAACATGTGGGAGCAACCTACTATATTCCAGATTTCATTCTCACTTAATTGGATGATCCATGCTGAAGCTCTTCCATAACGCTCAAATGAAAGACATGTCGGTTCTCTTTGTTTTGCTAAATTAAATTGAGTATGCTGCTAAAGCCCCACCTCCCAGGGCAGACATATATACAACCTGTTATGTTTTGGACTCCAGTCCCTTTCTGGAGTTTCACAAGAACCTGATAGGCCTGTGTTGCATCCAGAGAACAGGGAGAGCACCACTGTAGCCGTTAATCCAACACTGTCTAAACATTTGGAGTAATTCATAGGAGGATGAGGCGCTACTCTCTCCCCCCTCTGCCAGATAAAAGTGAAGGGATACGTTCTCATTGGCTATTCTCAAGGCCAAGAAGGATTTTTAAGAACCGATATGTTCTCTTGCTCTCTGTCAATTTTGAGTGAGGTTTCATGGTTCCCTTAAAATGTTCAGAAACGTTTCTGAAAGAGCTATTAGTAGAACAGTAAGTAACTAGTTGTGTGTCTTAGTAAGACCAGATTTAGGATACAGTTTTGTAACCGGTAAAATGAGGGAGACAAATTATATTGCACATTTCCTTAGGTCAGTTACAGCTTAGGAAACAGCTGGAAACAGCTTAGGAATCTGTTTTTCCTCTAATACATGTTCCTGGACAAGCGTTTTTACTCTTCCCCTCATGTTTTTAGGTACTCCCCTACTCCTCCCCCTTAACTGAGTACCCTCATTAGAGGCCTGGGCAAAATGTCTCATTGTTGGAATTATAATATTTCAATAGTTTACATTATCTTCATTTTCTCATTTCCCAGGGCACTTTGAAATGTTATGATAACATGAAAAATGTATGACTTTCCCCAGTGAAAAGTTAATTAACAATTGCTTCTATTCTTTGAAGAATAGCTTCATGGCTAAATTGTTACTACGTACTGTTTTTTTGTTTGTTTGCTTTTTCTCATTTAGATGGTTAAATAATGGTAAATTAGATCATCTTTGGTCTCATGCTACATTAGACTATTCCTTGGCAACCCAGGTACAAACTGTTTTCATTTTTTGGTGATTATTTTTGTTTAATTTGTGATTCCATGAATGAGTAAATGCAATTTGAATGACTTCCATTAAGAGTCATTAAGAAGGAAACCAGCTTCCAATGATGTCATGAAGCCAGTTTTAAAATAGAGATGTGCATTTTTATAGAAGTAAAGCAGGGAGGAAAAAAAATGAATGAATACAACTTGACTTTTGAGATTTTTTTTAGAATCTTGAGTTAGGCTGAAGGCCAGATTTGTAATTGTTCGTGTATATGATTTCTAAAATTTGCTTAAGGAAATCTGGATGGATTTTTCAAAAGGCAATTAAAGGTTTGCAGTTGAAAAATTATCCTCCTTCGTAAATATTGGTGACTATAATGGTTTCCCAACATGGGGGATATGCTGGACGATATATATAGAACTCCAGCTCCAGGCAAAATTAAACTTGTGTTTTTCAAAGATACTGGGATTAGCTTATTTACCAATTTGTCACTAATCTGTTAAAGCAGCAGCATTTGAAAAATATGTAAACCTTAAATTATAAGCTTAGAAACATCCTTTCCTGCATATTCTTTTTTCTTAAGTTTATTTATTTATTTTGAAAGAGAGAGGGAGGGAGCGTGTGCACATGTGCATATCTCTGAGCAGGGGAGGAGCAGGGAGAGAGGGAGAGAGAGAATCCCAAGCAGGCTGTGGGCTGTCAGTGCAGAGCCCAACATGAGGCTCGATCTCACAAACCATGAGATCATGACCTGAGTCAAACTCAGGAGTCAAATGCTTAACCTGAACCGACTGAGCCACCCAGGTGCCCCCTTTCCTACATATTCTAACAAGTCTGCTGATTCTCTACCTTTTTTGCTAATTGGAATTTGATGAGAACCTTTTTAACTTAAAGATGGCTTTGTTCCATCCTGGAAGATTCTGATTTAACTGGACTGGGAGAATATCTGGTCACTGGGATGTTTTAAAGGTCCCCAGGTGATTGTAATATTCAGGAAAGATGGCAAAAGCAGAGAGTTTGTAAACAGCATGCCATTTTCTGTACAAAAGCCAGGAAGTTTAAAGACTATTTAGACATAAGAATAAGCAAAAAAACCCTGTGTTGATAAAATAGGCACTTCATAAGCATATGTTTGCAGTAACACATCACTGAATATGATTGAAAAACTTAGTACAACAATTTTTTGTTAAAAAATGCCTAGAAGGATTAATTCTAATGTACTAAAATCAGCAAGCCATTTGAAATAAATAGGAAAAGTCAATTAGTAGCTCATGTGTCATAATTCTTAGATAATATAAGAAAGTGAAACTCAATTTGTTTGTGTGCATATGTATGTATATCCACTTAGCACGAACAACAGGATATTAGCAGTTTTTTAATATAGTGCAAAATGAGTTATTTCTGTTAATAGCGATTTTGATATTTTTCAGTAAACATACATTCCTTTTGTAAGAACAAAGAAGTGTTATTTCTTAAGTTACTTTAAAAGTAGGCTATTTAGAAATTAAGGAAGTAAGGAAACCACACATTAAAATTTCAAGGATAAGAACAAAGCTGTAATGAAAGAAAATTCATAGCCTTAAATGCTGTTGTATTCAAGGGAAAAGGGAAAATGAGACAACTAAACATTAGATTTTATAAGAAATAAAAAGGCAAAAGAAGAAATATCATCAAAATATTTTATAGACAACTGCTTTCAAATATCCAAATATGAATTCTCATCTGTTGTAAAAATTTGAAACCACAATAACAGCTTTAAAGCTTTAATATTTGTGTTCTAAAGCCCATGTAGGCTTGATTATGAACTTTGCAAAAAAATAGTGCATTGAAAACTATAGACCAATCTCAGGAATACAAATGTTAAAATCCTATAAAATACAGCAAATACCACCAACAAGAGACTAATAAATTACCATCCATATATGGATTTATCTTAGAAATACAGATACGATTAATATGACATCTATTTAGGGGTGCCTGGGTGGCTCAGTCGGTTAAGTGTCTGACTTCGGCTCAGGTCATGATCTCACGGTTCGTGGGTTTGAGCCTTGCATCGGGCTCTGCTGACAGCTCAGAGCCTGGAGCCTGTTTCCAGTTCTCTGTCTCCCTCTCTCTCTGCCCTCCCCCACTAACGCTCTGTCTCCCTCTCTCTCAAAAATAAATAAACATTAAAAAAATTTAATATGACACTCTATATCCTTCATTGTACATAAAAATTAAAAGAAAAATGTGTAATAATTTTGGAAAAGTATTGATAAAAGTATTGATTTAAAAATTTTAATTTTTTTTCCCTGATTTAAGAATAGAAACAAACTGTTAGCAATGTAAGGGTAGGTGAAAGTTGATAATTGTGACAAATAATGTCTATCAAAACAATAGGAAACTCCATAATCAGTGTTGAAATATTGGAAGTGTCTCCATTAAAATCAGAAACGCAACAGGAATACTGATCAAATACTCTATTTTAATACTGGCCTGGATACACTAGCCAGTGAAATATGCCAAGTAAAAGAAATGAAGGGTGTAAGTGTTGGAAATGAAATAAAATTATTCATATTAGAAGGTGGATTGTCCAATTGAACCTAGGTAAATCAACAACAACTTTATCAGTTATATAATTGATAAACTAGAAATAATTAGATATTAATTATCTGCAAGCTTTCTTTCCTACTAGCTTGTAACTATTTAGACAACGTTTTAGAAATCAAAGCTTTCATTCTCTACAGTAGACTGGTTCAAAAGGTGAAATTATAATGAATTTATTTAGCATGGTATTTGAGGATATACAATACTCCTGAAAAATATGAAAAGATATAAGCATACATGGACAGATATATCTAGTATCTCTTGATGAGAAGTTTAATATTTTGTACATGTATTTTTCCAATTAACTGAAAATATAATAGAAACACATCAAACTTAAGTTGGAGAGGGACTGGGAGGGCTTTGGATTTGACAAAAGTTAGTCTAAAGTTCATCTGGCAACAATATAGATGAGGCTTAATTAGAAAATGCTAAAAAAAAAACACCTTGAAAGGTCATTTGTCCATTTACTATTAAAATGATAATAAAACTCGTACTAAAAGAATGTACAAACAGATTAGTAAAAGGAAAGAGAAAATCTCCAAGTATACTCAAGTATATGTTATAAAAATGACTTTTCACATCAGTGGGTAGAGATGGATTATGAAAGAAGTGGTTTTGGTAATCATATAAAAAGTCTGAACCCTGCTTTACATCGTGGAGTAAATTAAATTTCAGTTAGGTGAAATATTCACATATAAATAAGCTTAAAAAACCCAACGAACAGAAGAACAATAAGTAAATATTGCTACAATGAGATGATGGAAAATACTTCTCTAGAAGTGACAACAAAATCAGACTTTTAAATGGAAAATACCCCTATTGTTTTTCATCCATACTTGGAAATTGAATCTTAGAAATCAATTAAGAAAAAAATACACTACCTACTTTAAAAAATATATATGGAAGATAGAATTGATATAAAATCCAAAAGCATATAAAAAAATGTTTGACCTTGCTTGTAATCAAATAATTGAAAATAAGAATAATTTGTGTTTTTTACCTTGTACAGTCTCAGGAGACTGAATTGGTATACTTCAGGAGAGCAATTTTGTAATATCCATCCAAATCTGTAACAGGGTTCATCCACTTGACTGAGGATTTCTAGAAAATATTGAAAGAAATATTTAAGTCTGTACGCAACGATTAAGTAACACAAGTATTTATTATTTTACAATGAAAAATGAAAGTAAAACAAGTACTTATAAGTAAGGGACTTTTTTTTTAACGGTGGTATATATCTAAAGAAGAAAAATTTCAAAAGAAACTTTGCTGGGGCGCCTGGGTGGCTCAGTTGGCTAGACGACCGACTTTGGCTCAGGTCATGATCTTGCTGTTTGTGAGCTGGAGCCCCGTGTCGGCCTCTGTGCTGACAGCTCAGAGCCTGGAGCCTGCTTCAGATTCTGTGTATCCGTGTCTCTGTGCCCCTGCCCCACTTGTGCTCTCTCTCCCAAAAATAAATATTAAAAAAAAAAGTCAATTGCAGAGAGACATAGACTGCATAATTCCACTTTCTACCCCCTCTCCTGCTCATGCTCTGTCTGTCTGTCTCTCAGTAATAAATAAATGTTAAAAAAAATGAAAAAATAAACTTTTCTAAATAATTGCATTAATATAGAACTTATTCCACATACATAAATGAAATACAAAAACCAGACTGTAATGCATGGTGTGTATTCATATTATGCTATAGTATGGTCTCATTTATATGTGAGCATGTATCAAAATATAAATTTTTGTAATTTCAAAATATAAAATTTTATTTGGATTCATTCATAGTTTTACTTCTGTCAGTTTTGTTTATCAGGAATCTCAAAAATGTTTACAATGAATATCGATGAATTTGAAATTATTTGAAGCATTGCTTTGAATTTTAATCAAATTATGATCCATATATGATTAAAGCATACTTTTGAGGGCCCCGAGTGGCTCAGTCCGTTAAGTGTCTAACTTTGGCTCAGGTCATTATCTCGTGGTCTGTGGGTTCAAGCCCTGCATGAGGCTATGTGCTGACAGCTCAGAGCCTGGATCCTGCTTTGGATTCTGTGTCTCCCTCTCTCTCTTTGCCCCTCCCCTGCTTATCCGTGGTCTCTCTCTCTCTCTTTCTCTCTGAAATGATAAATGAGTAAACTTTTAAAAAAAAAGAAAAAAAAAAGAATGCTTTTCATTTTACAAGTTCTTTTATTTAAAGATGTCCTGTCCCTCGCCTATTTGGTACTCCTCACAGACAGAGCCTTAGAATCATTTTATTTTTTAATGCTTTGTTCAAATGTTTAATAACATGTTCATGTCTGTAATCTTTGAATTTGTCATTTTTTTCATTGTCTATAGCCTTTCTCCTATGAAAGATAAGAAAAAGTTACTTCATTTTCACATGTTCCACATACTTCTTCTATTAATTACTTTTTCATTCTATTCTATTCTATTCTATTCTATTCTATTCTATTCTGAGAGAGTGAGAGTGCAAGGCAGGGAGAGTGACAGAGGGAAAGAGAGAATCCCAAGCAGGCAGGCCCCTTGCTCAGTGCAGAGCTTGATCTGCGATATCATGACCTGAAGTGAAATCAAGAGTCAGAAGTTCACCCAGCTGAGCCACCCAGTGCCCCAGTTACTTGTTTATTTTAAATGCAACCTGTAAATCTTCGTTTTCTTCTTTTTTAAACTGTCAACAATATCTCTAAATTTCTCATGTGGTAAATGGAGATTTTAATGGCCCTATGTGTTTTCTTCTACTGACTTTCTTCTCCCAAATTCTGTAAACTCTACTTTTAAATTTTATGTTGGGTTGCATTTCTTCATTCTTCTGTAACTATCATTAGGTCTCTTTTGTTTTATCAAAGATTCATTATAAAAATTGAAAACATATGAACAGCATGTACATTATTATGGCACCATAAGTACAGTTCACTCTAGAGTCAACTATGGTGTTGGGCTTACATTTCTTTCCTACAATTTCAATGACAGGTTACTTCTGCTGCTTTAAAGAGAATGTCTCTGTCTTCAAGGTCAAATGGATTCTCTTAGAACCACTAATCTGTCAAATTCAAATAACCATACAAAGGTTACTGAATCTCCAGAGTCTTTATCTCCCAAATCTCTTTCTTACTCCTTCTCTCTGTCTGCCTGAAAGAGCTCATACACACACCCCTCTCTCAGGAGGGGGGTGCAGAACATCCTATTTAATGCACCAGAAGAGGGGAAACTTCTTTAGAAACACCCATAATTTAATAAAGTCTTATCATGTTCCTCTGGGGGGAATTTTTTGTTATACTTTTTGGGGGCTTTTATTAATAGATTTTTCATCCTCTTATTTAAAAAAATTAAAGATTTTTTGGGGGGAGCAGTTTTAGTTTCAAAGCAAATTTAAAGGGAAGATACAGAAAGTTCTCATATACCCCCTCCCTCCGCACATGCTTAGCTTCCTCTTTTATCAACATTCCCCCACCACAGTGGTACCTTTATTACAATTGATGAACCTACATTGATGCATTAAATCACTCAAAGTTCATAGTTTACATTAGGGTTCACTCTTGGTGTTATATATTCTAAGGGTTTGAACAAATGTGTAATAATGTATCTGTCATTATACTGTCATAAGAGCATTTTCACTGCCTTAAGAATACCTCTGCACTCTGCCTTTTCATCCCTCCACACCATATCCCCCAAATTCTGGCAACCATAGATCTTTTAGCTATATCCATAGTTTTGTCTTTTCCAGAATGTCACATTGTTGAAATTTTACAGTCTGTAGCCTTTTCAGAATGGCTTCTTTCAGTTAGTAATATTCATGTAAGTTTCTTCTATGTCATTTCATGACTTGGTAATTTACTTCTTTTTATTGCTTAGTAATATTCCATTGGCTGGAAGTACCATAATGTTGTTGTTGTTGTTTTTTTAACTTAAACTCCGTGATTGATTACTTATTTACAATACCCACTGCTCATCACAACAAGTACCCTCCTTAGTACTCATTATCCATCCAGCCCATCTCCCAGCTATTTTCCTCCATCAGTCCTTAGTTTATTCTCTATTGTTAAGCATCTCTTGTGATATGTTTCCCTCTCTCTTCTTCTCCCCGTTTCCTATAAGTTTGTCTGCTTTGTTTCTTAACTTCCATATGTGAGTGAAATCATATGGTATTTGTCTTCCTCTGATTGACTTATTTTCGCTTAGCATAATCCATTCTAGTTCCCTCCATATCATTGCAAATGGCAAGGTTTCATTCTTTTGGAATATACATTCCTCTGTGTGTGTGTGTGTGTGTGTGTGTGTGTGTGTGTGTGTATCATATATACCACATCTCCTTTATCCTTTCACCAGTCAGTGTTTATCTGTTCACCTATTGAAGAACATCTTGGTTGCTTCCAGGTTTGGGCAATTATGAAAAAAGCTGGTATAAACATCCATGGTACAGGCTTTTGTGTAGACGTAAGTTTTCATTTTCTTTGGGTAAATACCCAAGAACTTGATTACTGGATCACATGATAACAATGTGTTCAGTTGTATAAGAATCCACCAGTAACTGTCTTCCAAAGGAGCTGTGCCATGTTGTATTCTCTCCATCAATGAGTGAGAGTTCCTGTTGCACCACATCCTTGCCAGCATTTGGTGCCGTTGCTATTCCAGATTTTCAACCACTCACACCTTAGTCATGTCTTACCTCATCATATTCCTTTTGGAGGGTTTTTTGTTGTTGTGTTGTAGTTTTTTTTTCCCCTGGTGGGCTGCAGCGTAGGGAAGAAGAAAAAGGGCTGAAAAACTTCAGAGATGCTGGCATGTAAGTTGGAAGAAATACTGGAAGGATGTTTTAAAAAGCGATGTGTATGATATTGAATTTAAGGTATCAACAGTATGGAGCCAGAAAATAGACTCCTTACTCAGCAGAGTGCCAATTCGTCATTTAATCCACTGTCTATGACAGTGTAAAACACTGATTTAGAGACATACAGTTAGTAGCCACTTATTTTATATGTATACAAGAGAAACCAATAACAGCTCATTTCCATCTAACAAAGACAAAGACAGGATTTTTGCAGAAGAAAGAGGAGAGAAGAGAGAAGAAAAAATAAGACATTTGAAAATGATGTGTTTTTTTTTTTCCATAGGAAAGGTGCTTATCAGCTGGCAGCAAGCTAAGAGGCCAATATCAATAATTTACTAACCAGAGTTTACCAGGACTGTATCTGTCACCCCACATCTCCCCTCAACATACAGAAAACAAAGAAATAGCTTCATTTAGTTTGCTTCAGTGAGTAAGAATTCACTCCATGGGACATTTTAGAAAGAGACATTGGGAATGGGACAGTTAGAGAATTTGGGTGGATGTTGAGGGATTCTAAAGAGGGTTTTTGGAATCAGAAACACATTCTAAAGTGCATATTGTCAAGAAGTAAAGGCAGTAATGTGTTGGGTATTTTAATTTTTCTTTGAGAGGTGGAAAAATTAAGAAGGGGCTAGCAGTATCATTGGTAAAGGAACTACAGTGAGTCTGTTAGTCAAAGGAGGGGATGGACTTTTCAGTGATTTTCCTGGTTGAGGAGTGGCCTTATCTCTATCTAGTTTCAAACATGGTCACAGAGTGGTCTTCTCTGAATATTATTTACTTGCCGTGAGTTCTATTTATTTTCAGTTAGGAACACCATGACCTAGCTGCCAGCAAGGCTGTTTTTTCACTTGTTCAGTCCCTCCTTTTGGCCAATGGCAGACGAATTCAGCTGAAAGAACACTGACTGTGGGGCCCAGATGCGTACAAGTCAGGGTATTCTAACCTTGAAACAGCTGGATTGGTCATCAGATAAATAATTTGAGATGTTGATGGATGCACGAGGAAATGGTGGGAGTTTATTCAGGCACGTTTGGGCCAGACTCTTTCTGCTTTGTGTCTGCCATTATCTCTCAATAGCACTTAGATTTTGATTATGTCTTTTTCGTCATCCAGTTTTTCTGAACAGATACAAATGCTGGGTTTTAGCTTCACTTCCGTCCACATACAGATTCCAAAGTGACAGCATGTGTACAAGTAGTTCACTGTGGAAAGTCATCCCTTTTAGCAAGGGTGGCTCAACTGCCTGTGGGCCCACCTGAGGGCTTGCGGCAGAGCCACCTCAGAATGATCTCGTGGTTTGTGGGTTCAAGCCCCACGTCACGCTCTGTGCTGACAGCTCAGAGCCCGGATCCTGCTTCAAATTCTATTTCTCCCTCTCTCTCTGCCCCTCCCCCGCTTGCTCTGTGTCTCTTTCTCTCTCTCTCTCAAAAATAAGCAATAAACGTTAAAAAAAAAATAAAAAGAAAGAAGCACAAAGAAGATCATAGCAAAAGCAACACTCATAAGGAGTCAGCAGTGACCAAGAATAGCTAAGACTTTCCTGCCTTTGAAGCTGAGAGATAAACCAGCAACTGGCTCCAAATTATACCTCATTTATAAATTTAAAATAGAATCTATGTGTAGTCGACTGTTCTGATGGAATCTAATTTCATCCCTTGATATAAACCTTTGTCCCTTTTTCCTCAGTTTTTCTCTGGACTTGTCATGGTGCTTTTCTTATAATTTAAAGTCCTAAGCTAAAACAAATTTAAATTTTTAGCAGCTATTTTACTGTTCATCTTTATATTGTTCAATGCCATCTTTAGATGCAAAATAAAAACGTTTCACTCATGTAGCATCAGTGAAATTATGCAATGCATATTTCATACCTCATCCATGCATATGCATTTTTTCTTACCAGAATAGTGGAAATGCTGCACCAAACTAACTCAGCTGGTTTTATTTCATAACTTCTTATCAAAGATTTTATCAGCACTCTCTACTTTTAGCTCGTGGATGAGTAAGGAAGGACAGAAAAGAAAGAAAGGCAAAGGAAGGTTGGGCTGCCCTCTTTCTTTTTCCTCTTATATCATCATTTTCAGTGCAAGTGTTAGGCTAGTTCAGGGAAGAGACATGAGTAAGAAAAGATACAGTAGGGTGTTTTGGTCATTAGTATTTCTCAGACAGCCATTGCCTTCTTTCTCCGTTCAAATCAAGCTTTGATTCACATGGGAAAGCGTGACCTCTCCTTGTTGTCCATGGCCTTGGTTACTCCACACTTCCCTTGGACTAATTTGGAATCTTGCTGAATTCCTGTGCATTGTGGTTTCATGAGAATTTTGTGCTCATAGAGTACTGCAAACGCCAAATATGAATGAGCAGCAAGGACTGCATCTCTTGTCCACATGCTTATGCTCCATTGCCTCCTATAACTTTGCATATAAAATACAAGTGCAAAAGTACAATTACTGTGAATTTCAGGATGGCAGCAACAGAGCATTGAATCAAGGGTGAGGCCTTTCTGAATCAGGATCCTGTGGGACAGCACAGGTCACATGCCCATGAAGCCTATCCTGTTGAAGTGTCAAAATTGTATACACAATCTTGTGATTAGCAAAATGAAACACCCTTTTTCAGACCTGGTCGGAACCCTTACTATGCCTATGTGCTTCAGAATCTGCAAACGTGGTAGAAAATACAGCCTACCCGATCTTCAGGAGTGAGAAAAATGGGCAGAACTTCTGGACACAGAATCTCAGATGGGTCTTCTTATTCCCTGCTAAAGTTATTGGTTTTGCCATTTTGCACTCCAGGGATGAGTAGAGACCACTGCATACTAATCAGATTTCCCAAAGATTTGTGGAAGTAGGACCTCATGTAAGTTGATACCCCCACCCCAACACAGAGCACGCGCATGCGCGTGCACACACACACACGCGCACACACACATACACACAGAACCTCAACAGGAAGCTAATTTATAGTTGGAAGGCTTTTGGGTGAGTACATAATTTGAAGAAAGGGAGAGAAATATTAATGAAGTGACAGAGTTTTTTTGAACACAGATACATGCAGCCTGCTAGTGGGCTGGCTATTTGTGATTTAAAAAAAATTTTTTTTAACCTTTATTTATTTTTGAGACAGAGACAGAGCATGAACAGGGGAGGGTCAGAGAGAGAGGAGACACAGAATCCGAAACGGGCTCCAGGCTCTGAGCCGTCAGCACAGAGCCCGACGCGGGGCTCGAACTCACGGACCGTGAAATCATGACCCGAGCCGAAGTCGGCCGCTCAACCGACTGAGCCACCCAGGCGCCCCTATTTGTGATTTTAAATCCGTATGTTCATTTTATGCACTGTGAAAAATGTGAACTCGCATGTAACCAGAGTCATGTTTATGCTGGGTACATGGGGAGTGACTGCCCTTTCTCTGCTCTGTAGCAACCACCTGATTTTGGGGGGAGTATTTTTAACGTGACAGTACTTTCAGATTTTGCTGGGGGTTACATCTTCTGCTCTTCATTGTGGTAAAGTTCTTAACCATTTCAAATTGTTTTCTCTAATTACTAAAAAATTAAATATCTTAGGAACTGTGTTATTTGATCTCTGGAGTGCTCAGAAGCTATATTCTACTTATGGAGGGGTAGTTCTAGTTTTACATATATAAGAATATGATAGGCTGGGTTGACAGAGTAAAGATAAACAAATTAGGTCTACTCATTTTTGATATATGCAAGGACACCTTAAAATAAAAAAAGTTTTAATGATTTTTTTTAAATCCCATGTAATTGACTAATTCCACAGTAACTGGGGTTGGTAGTAACTAAAACCTGTTACATTCCTAATGATGCCCAATGAGCCATGGGAAATGAATAGGTGGATGCAGTCCAGTTGCTAGAAAATAGTTGTTTGTTACTGACTTGTCTGAGAGGAAATGAACACTTTCATTTATCAGGGACAGAGTATAAAGTGTTCCTCACTGAAGCATTTCTAAAAGCTCTATGTGCCTTTGAATACTGATAAGAGCTCCAAAATTAAAGGTAAAATACGTGAGTAATCTGAACGATCAGAGATTCCTTTATGAGATGCTGGTAGTTTTAGTTTTTTTTAAGTATGATGTTACCAGCTCGCAAACCCAATAAATTCCACACTCCCTATTACATATAAAGTTATCAGCATGGCAGTATATCGTTTCCTTTTTAAAAATATAAATTGCTAAGAAAATCAGAATTTGTCCTGTGATTCATACGAGTAGGTCTTAAGGAGAGCCACACAGTCATTAGCTCTCAAACGTGGCTACTCATTGGAGCTTTTGCAAATAATGTTGGTTGGATGTTCTTTTCAGAGAATCTGACTTGAACTGTCTGTGGTCCCAGCATTTGGATTTCAAAAGTCCCCCCGTTGATTCTGTTATGCACCCAAGATGGAGAACCACTGTAAAACGAAGGGAATTTAGGAATCACAGAAAAGAGACTTCACTACTCTCCCCACCTGCTTTGAATAATCATCATAGCCACCAAAGTCAAATTATCAACAGTCATTGAAGTAGAGGATAGTGTTAAAAAACAAAATTCAACTGGGTAAATTTGAAGATCTCATTGCCCTTATTAAATGATTCATGAATTGGGCAGCATCCCACCTAGCAAGCAGAGGGGAGCTCCAAAGGGGCGCAGTAAGGGAAAGTTTTTTAAAGGCAGAATAGAGAAATTATAAACAGGAGAAAGGATTATTTCAGGTGAGGTCACCTTCATTTGGGGACAAAAGGATCTTAGTAGGGGGATTACCTCATCTTCCTTTGGAGGATGGAAAAGACCCATGTGACTTTACTGGCACTAACCAGAAAATTCCTGACCTCGCAGTTAAAGGTTATATTCCTGGTTGGTTGAAAATGCAGTCACGTTAGATATCAAATATTGCTTTACTGACTTGGGGCCTTAACCTAAGTGATGCCATTTTGGGCCTGTAATTTTCTTTTTAACAGTGGCTGTTTCACTATAAGAAATCAGTATAATACTGATGGCTTCAGTGTTTACTATTAGCTACTGTAATGAAAAGAGAGAGAGAGAGAGAGAGAGAGAGAGAGAGAGAGAGAGAGACTCTTCATGTTCAGATATGGGTTGTATAAGATGTCCTGAAACAGTTGCACGGTTTTCATCCATTCAGTGGCTCTGCCTCGGAACCAGGATTGGTGCTTTAAGGGTGTTTCCTTTAGCAAATCCCTTTAGATACAAGAGGTTGAATAAAGAACAGCCAACACAACATCCTACAGCAAACTGAGGGGAACAATTTTTTCTTTAACATGTAAAATACTTCAAAACTTTTAGATCCACTCTTCATTCTTTTACAACCTATTTTGTGCCCTGGAGGCTGCTCTTTAGGAACTGTCTCAAAGAGTTCCCTTGCCCTCTGGTTTACAGTTGAGAGAGGTCTGGCTGGAGCTCAGTGACTAGGAATGGACTATTTGTTGTCCTGGCCCCTGTGGGATCTCTAGTGGCCCTGGCTCTCCAGTTCAAGGAACTTCTTTCCCCTTGACCCTTTAAACTGAAAGTCGACTGTGGAGTTTTCACCATCCCTTGGATTTGCTAAAGCTGCCCAAATCTCTTTCTTAAACTCTCCTCAGATACCTGCTGGTTGACAAACCCATTCTTTTATAGCCAGGGCCTTGATTAAATCATTTTGCGAGAATGTGCACACAGTTACCCTCTTACAAAGTAACCGTGTACAGTGGCATATTAACTCTTCTGGGAATAACCATTTCTCTTTGTTGTTAAAGCATTTCAAATTTATGACAATGCAAGTCTTTGTGTTGGATACCTAAACACCTAGTAGTTGTGGAACTCATTTTTGCAAACACATGTGTAACTACATTATGAGAAAATAGGAGAGTAAAATTATCATAGACAAAAATGTCTCAAACACAAGTACAGTACTTGCAATGATTTCCTTATATAAGCACCCCCCTCCCCAAGAAATTAGGACTAGTTCCTAGTCTTTTAGGTAACATTCATGATTGTACTCTCATAAAGATGATTATGGCACCAAAACTATTTGGGTAGAAAGAACCCCAGATTTCTCCATGCCTACACTTTTGGCTACACGCTCTTCCCTTATCCAGTTATCTGAGGAGGATTAGGTTTTTGGCAAATTGTAATTTAGGAGAAAGAGCAAGGATGAAAAGGGTAAGAAGCAATTGGGAAGGGAAGAGTCCTATGGAGAAAGTGTAGGATGCAGTGTTTCTGGGAAGCTTTGCAGAAAGGGTTTCAGGAGTAGCAGAAGCTTTTGCTGAATCAAAATGAGAGGGAAAAGTTGGGGTTTAAAGAGATGCTCTATGCCCTTTATGGTAGGATGAAGAGATTCACGTAGAGCTGTGAAAATCACCTGTGGTTGCTGAACTGAGTTCTGACAAATACAAAGAATAGAACATATGTGTTCAAACTTTATCAGCATTTCAGCAATTAATAACATTTCCTAAATCTCATGACTTGTTTTTGCATGTCTGTTATTACCTTTTATCTCCACTCTGCCCTCCAATGATTATTTACACTTAGCACTCTAGTAAAATCATTAAAGTGAGATTTATAAACTATGCATAATAGTAAGTAATGAGAAGCTGAGGTGATAGGGATCCACTGATAGCTGTTAATTGATGAGGGATTTCACAGCAAATGAGGGGAAAAAGGCATGTCATTAAATAATAGTGGATGTCTTGGTAGGGCAGAACGCAATTAAAAAAATTTCTTCTGCAGTCTACTTTTTTCGAAAAAATTTTAAAAACTTGCATGTTCAGAAGAAAAGGTTAAAAAATTAAATTAAAAAATCACTTTACCCTGGGTCAGAGAGGGAGTAGGTCCAGGATATTTATAGCTTCACTCTCTATAATAGCAAATAATCATATTATGATCATTCTGTGGAATATCGTATCGCAGTATAAATGCATGAACTACAGTCACATGTGTGAACTATGACCATATGTAAGAACATGTTAACATCATAATATCATAGTGTAAATTAAGATAAAAACACTTCCATTGTCAGAGGTGAGCGAATATATTTTCTTAAAGGACCAGATAATGAGTATTTTAAGTTTGTGGGTCATCCACTGCAAATACTTACCTGTGTTGTTGTAGTGCCAAAGTAGTTATAGAAATTATGTGAATGAATGGGTACAGATGAGTCTAATAAAACTCAAAAGCTGCTGGTTGGCCCGTGGACTATGGTGTCCTGACCCCTGTATTAGACAACAACACTCAGAAAAGCTCAAGCATAGTAAGACATAATCAAAATACGTTGTATACATGTATATGTAAGAGAAGAAAAATACTTTTCCCTCTACTTTTCTAGGTTCTTGGCTAAGACACTCCTGTAATCAAAGACACAGGCTCTTCTTTATTCAACGTCTCCTGTAACAGAGAAAAAATAAACACGAGTTTAAAAACATGTATACCATCTGTATACATGGAAGATACCCAGAAAACTGAGTAACTCACAGAAAACGCCCAAACCGCCACCTTAAAGTACCATCTCTGGGGAGGGGTGGGGGTAGTTGAAGGGTGGAGTGAGCCAGTTATAAGAGGCTATCAGGAAAAACATTCTAAATAACGATATGGTTGTTAGGCAGATTTAAGTCATCGCCTCCTTTGATAAGAGTTTCCAGAGATTTAGTAATCTTCCTCTTCCTGGATCAGAGAGGGAGACGCCCTTACAAATGGAGATTTCTCCTTTACCTGTGAGTGTGTCTTACAAAAAGGTAACTAATTGCTGTTTATGGAGATATCCAGTGTCTGCAACCTCTCAAAAATACTAAACCCCCAGTAATCCTTATGCCCATGATGCATATTTTCGGATGCCATGTGTTACTCCCTCTTGACATACATGTGATAAATCTAAAAAGCCAGGCCTAAAGAAAAAGACAAACAAAGAACAAGTGTAGTTACCCTGGATAGGGGGAGGGGTACAGTACAGTGAAGGCGTAGTATGGAAGCACGAGTCTAGGTTCTGGTGCGAGTTACAGTTGTTACTTCAGTTCTTTGGATGGGCATGTGTTTATTTTTATGCGTTGTAACTTACCGATTTTTTCTTTTTTTTTTCTTTTTTTTTCTTTTTTCTTTTTTTTAATATATGAAATTTATTGTCCAATTGGTTTCCATACAACACCCAGTGCTCATCCCGAAAGATGCCCTCTTCAATGCCCATCACCTACCCTCCCCTCCCTCCCACCCCTCATCAACCCTCAGTTTGTTCTCACTTTTTAAGAGTCTCCGATTTTTTCTTTTGATATATGATACTTCATGGGTATATTTTTAGGCTTCAAGTATCATATTAGAAGAAGGGAACAAATGAATACAACTTGGAGAAAATCAGAGGCAAGCATAAGATTGGAGGCACAGTGCAGCGTGCTTCCTTCACCATTTTAAATACATCATAGAAGTCTAGTGTTAATTGCTTTGGTTTTAAAAGATATCTATCAGTTGAAGTCATTTATGATGTACTTGTAAATGCTTCCCATTAGTTTGACTAAGACTCTCAACCCATTATTTGGGTGATAGTTGCCATCATTCATTGATTCACTGTTACACTTTGTAGTGTCCTTAACTCTATAGGCATCAGCTCACATTAAATTTTTGTTGTAAAGTCTGTTTCCTTATTCATGAAAGCCTTTAGATGGCAACAAAATTAGTCACAACTTTCCCCTGAAGCAGAATAGTCAGAAAGGAAGCTGAGCAACAGAGAAGTAAAGTAGGTTGAGCAAGACTACACCTCATGCCAGGGAGACAGAGATCCACATCTTGACTCACCACCCCGTATTCTGGTGGGATGTCCGCTCTGCAAGTCTCCTCTCTATGTTGATGTGCATCTGTCTCCTTAGGACTGGGAGAAAGGGGTGGCATTTATTCTATAATGGGTTTTCGGGCAGCGTATCTCATTTTAGCTGCTTCAAGCGTCAAGATAACACCCTCATCACTCCCTCTCTGATGGTTCCCCATTCAACAGCAGTCATTTCATCTCAGGACACTTTTCCTCACAGTCAACAGTTTTTCCTTTGTGTAATTAAGTCTCATTTTTTTCTGGATAGATCCATTTGTGCCAGAACTCTTCTGCTGCCTTGAAGCTTGCACCATTCAGTTATTTTTAGTGTTATCTCTTTCCTTTCATTAGCACAGAGCTAAACTGCACATATTTTGTTCTTGCAGCTCTACCCAGATTAAGATCTTCTAGCTCCTTAGTCATTCATTTTAGCTGTTGCATTGAATTTCCTCCAGTTTATTTAAATCCTCCAGTTTAGGTTATTATGCCCAGAATAATAAATAAAGCACCATTTTCTCATGTCTAATCACTGACCCTCACCAGTGTTAGGTATAAGGTTTATATACCTCTGTGACTTTGCTTGTTTGCTCTCTTAATGGATGGATCTGAGCCAAAATATAAATTTAACAAAGTTTTTCACAATGTTCCCAGTCTGTGCTTCTGGCTCCTTTTCCTCAGGGCAGTACCCCTTTACAGCTTTTAATTGTCTTTATATTTTAATTTATTTTTTAAATATATATCCTTCTCAAAACTGAGAAATACCTCTGGTCATTTTTTCTTTCGTTAAACACATTTTATATTTTTCAGTACACTTGTATTTAAGTAAATACGACAAGCAGGTATTGCCTTCCAAAGAAATTTTAGGCATCTAAGTTGTAATCAGGTGAATTTTCCATGAGTTGGAGATGGTTGTAGGGTATTCAGGAGGCTGTGTCAGAAGGGATCCTAGAAGTTTTCTCTCCCTGAAATCAACCCGATTCTCTTGATGGAAGAACAGAGAGTGCAAATCCCCAACTCCGGGGAGTGGAGATCACTTTGCTTATAAGATTTGCATGTAAATTTACATCTTATCTGGCATCAATGATTTCTTTCAGTTAGAGCCCTGGAACTGTGAACCAAACTATCCTTTGACCAGCAATAGCCCGGAGCATTTCTGGGCTTCTAGTTCTATCATTCCTATTATAGTACAGTGTGGATCATTCACCAGAGCCCATCGCCTTTCTCTCCTAGGAACACCAATATATATTTGCATTTATTTCAATATGTACCCAGAAGTCTCGTCTCTTTCCTTCATGAGGTTTATTCACGTATTAAATATGTCCCCTTATTTCTGCCTATATTCCAAAATCCTTGGAGGCCTGGTAGATGCTATATTGCCATTCTTCCTATTGCATTTTTACCTTATATGCAGGAAATATGTTGATGAATTATGTATAAGGTTGCAACTTTGCCTGAAACTGAAATCTACCCACCTTATTAGAAAAGTGCAGGGAACTATATATAATGTGACAGACATCATCCTGACTCTTATAACGCGTGCTTATTATTTACCATGCAGGTTTTTAGATATAAGTCCTATACACAGCCCCTTTTGCAAAATAGCAGCATCTTTGTTAAATAAACCAATGCAAAACAGGCATGGACTTGTGATCACAACTTTCAAAATCCAATTCCTTGTTCCAGGAAATGTTGAATCTCAAACATTTCATTGCAGCCCTAAAAATAAGGAAACTGCAATCTATTAGCCAATATAGGAAGTCGCATTGATACAATAAACTGATTGTCATGATGTCATTTTATATGTATGCACATAAGTTAGCTTATCATTTTTGCTTGTTTTAGCAGACAGTCGTCCTTAGCATATTGTGTGTATGTGCGTGTTTGCGTAAAATATCTATGCTTATGTAACTACGATAAAGCATACTATTTTAGCCGTTGCTTCCTGGTTGAATCCCGCCAGGCAAATAATTTGAGAACATTTAAAAATTGAAATACCGAAAAATCAAAGTTCCTTTTTGCCTTTCTGAAACACTGGACAGCCTAGACACTCTAGGCCCTCATTTTAGCTTGGTAACAATCACCTGGTCCATATTAGGGGCTTCCTTATTTATTTATTTATTTATTTATTTATTTATTTATTTATCATTTACTTTTGTATACCAATGGTATACATAATTTCACTGTACTTATGTGAACAAAAATAATTTATCAAATGGCTAATAATTCTGTGTTATATTCAGTCAGCTGGCATTTAGTCTTTACTCATATACATTTACAATACTCATACATCATTAACATTTAGTATTATGACAGATATGCTGGCTTTAAAATTACCTTTAAATCATATTTTTATGTTAGCATGTGAATATATGTGTATGCCTGTGTGTGAATACATACTCACACATACTTACACACTTAGACTTTTGTTTAATTCCCTTAATGACTTCAACAATAAAGGTACTTTTATTCTATTGATTTATACCTCTGCCTAAATTTGAGCATGGGATTCAGCAAGTCAGAATAATATAGTTACTGTATTTTTCAGTTTATTTGTAGTAAATATGCATTATCTACATAATCTTCACATTGATATAAGCATACATTACCTGTACAATGCAATACTCAAAAATGATTCAGTAATTAGCAATAAGTATGCACTCTTTCCATAGCGACTAGAGAACACAATTTCTCTCTTGGACCACATGACTGTAAGGGAAGAAAAGTAACTTTCCCTCTACCCTTCAAGGTTCCTGGCTGAGACACCTCTGTAATAAAAGACAGGTAACAGGAGAATAACAAGCAAATTTAATAACATGTTAACCTCCTATATACATGGGAGAGACCCAGGGAAACTGAGTAACTCGCTGAAATGGCTAAAGCTATCACATTCAATACCATCTCACGCTAAATACAAAAGAAGATGTTGGGCATAGTGGTGGGAGCCATTTATGGGGAGTGACCAAGAAAAGCACAGTAAACAAGGGTAAGGTTGTTATGCAGAGGTATATTAAGTCCTTGACTTCTCCGTTGATATGGGTTGGTAGAGATTTAGAGTCATCTTTCTCTTCAAGCTACAGAGATAGAGACACCCTTAAACATGGAGGTTTCCTTTATAAGTGTAAGAAGGTAACTTCGACTAGGTTTTTAGAGCTTTTCCTTTATCTGCTGTTTCTTAAAAATTTCCAGCTCAGGGGGCGCCTGGGAGGCTCAGTTGGTTAACCATCCGACTTGGGCTCAGGTCACGAACTCACAGTCCATGAGCTCAAGCCCGGCGTTGGGCACTCTGCTGACAGCTCAGAGCCTGGAGCTGCTTCAGATTCTGTGTCTCCCTCTCTCTGACCCTCCTCTGTTCATGCTCTGTCTCTGTCTGTCTCAAAAATAAATAAACATTAAAAAAAATTTTTAAAAATTACCAGCTCAAAATAATCCTTATGCCAATGAGGCATATTTTAGGGTGGCATGTTCTGCTCTCCTTTAGCCGACTACGTTAACTTTAGAATTATCTCCTTATTTGGACTCCATTTCTACTCTTAATTCAACATACTTCTATTAAAGGAGGTTATTAGTAAAACTGACTACTGAGGTGGGCAACATATATAGTTCCCTCGAAAACCTAGGCTTTCGTTATCCAGTGAACACACTTGTACTAATCATGTATTATATGTATAAGGTTGGATTAGGTATTGAGAATAAAGAAAAAAAATGGAGAAACAAAGCCCTTATTGAGTTAACAACCTAGTCCAGTGTGTAGTGGATAAATTAATATAATATATAGCAGGTTGCATATGCAATAGTAAAGATATATCTTAAGTGGTATAGCGGCAGAAGGACGTGAATGATTCTGCTTAGAGCAGGAGTGATATTTGAAATGTATGTCAAAGAAAGTAAGGATTTACCAGATGAAAATTTGCGGTATGAAGGAGTGGGGGCAGCATTCCAGGAGAGAGGGACCAGCAATACAAAAGCGTAGAGGAATGCTATTTTATGACATCTTGGCAGAATAGTGGGTAGTTTTATGTTTCTGAAATGTTCAGCGCATGGGGGAAATGCGAGACGCGGGGCTAGAAAAGCAGGTTATGATTAGTTTGTGAAGACATTTAAAAGCATCTTAAACAGCTGAAAAATAATTTCAACAAAGTTTTGTTTGTATCAATAATCAAGTCTCCTCTTCACCACCAAGCAAATGATCTCTCTACGACTAGAACAGCTAAGGAACAACAACAACAAAATAACCAACTTAAAGACTGAACCAAAAGACATGTCCTGGGCATATTTCAGAGGTTAAGTAACGATGTCATGGCCTATGGATGCCACAGAGAGCAGCAGTGAAAGCTGTGGGAACTTCAGAGCTGCAGACAGTGGTGATAATGCCTTAATTCTGGATCACATCTCTCAGTGAAGCTGAGAATCTGATCGGATGGGGGAAATTGTTAAAAAGGAAACCAAGGGCCCACAATGGTATCACTAAGACCGAGTTCCCAAACGGGGGCTGAATACTTAATTGCAGTTTCAATTTCCCCAAGAAAGGTCAGTCTCAACCTGTGAGTCAGGAATTTTTTGATCCTAGTCAATGAGCCTGCCCTTTGCCTTCCGATCCCTCAAAGGAAGCTGAGGTAACCTCCATGATAAGACTCCCGGCTTATCCCCCTAAGGGAAAGGAGCCTCACCTGGAACAATCCTTTTCTTTTTGCCAGTAACTTTCTTGCGCCACCCTCCTTGTACAAAAATCTTCCATTTTGTACACCTTCTTGGAGTGCCCCTCCATTTGCTAGATGGGATGCTGCCCAATAATAAATCATTTAATAAAGCACATTAGATCTTTAAATTTTAAATAATAAATAAATAAATAAGGAAATACATAAATAAAATAAAATCTCCTTTAACCCAGGCACTTAGTGCCAGTTTCTACTTCTCTAAGTTGAATAATAGACATAGTAATGATCTGGTGGCATAAGTTTTACAACACATGTTGGTTTCCCAACAACTTTCAAGTATGTGATGAATTTTGATCACCTCAGTAACACTGATTAGTTGATGGAACTTGGCGCAGGATCATCAATTGCAGAAGAAACAGAGGAGGAGCCGGAGGAACAGTGAGAAAAAGCAGCTGGACTCCTGCTCTCTTTGCAGTGTCACCTCCATATTCTTCATCAAATCAAAGAATGGAGAGCTGAAGGAGAGCTTAGTAGCATTCAGATCCGCTACACTGAACCCCAGCTCTACACACAGGCAATCAATATGGTTTGGACACAGCTGATATAATTTGGTGGCGCTCTAATTGAATTTTTTCCCCTTCTTAATATCATTACACCTACAGAACATCTCCAATTAAGTATCCCCCCATCAGTCTCAAAATTAAATATCCCAAATGGAACTCATTATCTACTCCCACATAAACCAGCTTCTCATGACTGTTTCCCCTTTCTATTATAGGCACCACTGCTTCCAGGCTCCTAAATCTCAACTCCCTGGAGTCATTTCTTTTGTTCCTTTTCTATTCCTAAACCCCTTCATGCACTGAGTGCTGTTGTCTACTCTCTGAAATTATTTCTATGCGTAATTTCCTTTGATTTTTGGGTATATATTTTAGAATATTCAAACAAATCAAGTGATCAGTGAACAAAAGAATGAAGACTTGAATAAACAACTGAATATTAACTGTTCTCATTACCTTTTATCTATAATACTACAACCTAAACTTTGCATGTATGAAAGTATCTGAGTGAAAGCAGGTGCCCCCCCTTCACATAAATTAATCCTGTGATTAGGTATTCTCCTTAAGTGTGAATTCTTTCAAAGTTTCTTATGTTAAAATCTCTCATATTATAAAGTCACTTTCAGTTGCTCAATTCCTTTTCTTTTTTCTTTCTTTTTTTTTTTTTACAGTTTATTTTATTTATTTGAGAGACAGAGAGAGAGCATGAACAGGGAAGGGGCAGAGAGAGAGAGGGGGAGAGAGAGAATCCCAATGTGGGATTCGAACCCACAAACTATGAGGTCGTGACCTGAGCTGAAATAAAGTCGGTTACTTAACCAACTGAGACAACCAGGTGCCACTCAGTTGCTTTATTTCTAATAAAATGATACTGTTTAGAATGTATATCATTGCATGTTTTAGATCCACAAGGTGGTTACACCGTGGAATTGATTTTTTTTTAAAAAATGCTAAAGATTGAATGAGTATTAAATTATTCCTATGGATAGGACTTCATCTTTTTACTTGCTAGGTGTCATTGTTAATGAGTCTTTTAAGGATCATACGTGCATGCACATTCACACATACAAACCAGTACTATCCACTAAATATGCACCTAAAAGACAAGTGGGGAAATAAAAACAACAGCTTTCTTACCAGCAAGAAAATGAGTGTGGCATAAGATTAAATTTTCATGATGAATAATATAAATATTTAAGAAGTACTGTGTCTTAAACAGTGTGGCTTTAAATGGAGATGATATGTTCTGGGTGGGGAAAGAAAATCTGCTAGATGACATAGAAAGTAGTTTTTGGGATAAAGAAAACAATGACATCAAAGCTGCCTGCAAAGAGATTGAATAGAATTACTCCATGAAATGTGAGAAAAGGAAAAAAACCCAGTATTTCTAATATTTTATCTAATATGTTTTTTCTCATTGCATATAATTAACAAAATAGAACTTCTTGTTAATATTTAAAAAGTATTTTTGGTTAGGGGTGCCCGGGTGGCTCAATGGATTGAGTGTCCGACTGTTGATCTCAGCTCAGGTCTTGATCTCAGGGTCATGAATTTGAGCCACGCATAGGGCTCTGTGCTGGGCATGAAACCTACTTAAAAAAAAAAGAAAGTATTTTTGGTTACTTCATCTAAAGCCTTTAAAGTTTATACATTTATGTTGGCCTAAAATCATGTGGCACGGGGCGGTGGGGGGC
Source organism: Acinonyx jubatus (assembly GCF_027475565.1). Classification (NCBI taxonomy): domain Eukaryota; kingdom Metazoa; phylum Chordata; class Mammalia; order Carnivora; family Felidae; genus Acinonyx; species Acinonyx jubatus. Next base: position 27,961,735 of record NC_069389.1, on the reverse strand, counting down.
TGTGTGAGGTTCATAAATTATTTTGGGAAAATGTAGATGACTTAAAACATTGTAAGCATTCTAGACCCAATTCTGCTATGAAGGGTGGGAAAGGGGGTTCCCCACACCAACAGGCAGTGATTCATCACCGGCTAGGTGTCCCATAATTCAACGTATTGCTGACACTGTCCACCCATTGTTAGCATCAGATCCTACAGGTTAAGGGTTCAGTCCTACAAGAAAGCCTGCTCACCCCCCACCTTCTTCTGAGGCCAACAGCAAATCCAAGTTGTCACCTGTGTTCCTGACCCACTGGGTATGAATTAGAGGTTCCTATGACCACCACCTTGGGTTTAATTAATTTGCTAGAGCATCTCACAGAACTCACATAAGCATTTTGCTTACTAGATTATTGGTTTATTAGACAATGATATAACTCAGGAACACCCAGGGAAGAGAGAGATAGCACAGGGTGTTAGGGAAGGGCATGGAACTTCCATGCTCTCTGAACTCACCACTGTCCCCAAATATCCACTTGTTCACCAACCCAGACATTGTCTGAATTCTGTCCTTTTGGATTTTTGTGGAGTCTTCATTAAATAGGCATGATTAATTAAGTCACTGACTATTGGTAATTGACCTCAATTCAGTATCCAACTCGTTTCCCCTCTCTGGAGGTCATTGGAATGGGACTAAAAGTTCCACCTCTCTATCAGTAGTGGTTCCCCTGGCAACCAGCTCCCATCCTGAAGTGCAGCCCAAAAGACATCATTAACATAACAAGAGACACCATTATATTGTAGTTCTCATCTCTGAGGAAATTGCAAGGGTTTTAGGAGCTCTGTGGTCCCAGAAAGGAGGACCGAATCCAAATATGTATTTCTTATTAGCAATCACAGTATCACACAAGAGGTGGTTTTATCCTTGACCACCCATAATACATTTTACAAAAAGGGCGAGGAAGCATATGTCTTTCACTTCCAAGCTAAATAGTCTTGTCTCTGTACCATGCTGCTGTGACTGTCAGATTCAGAGTTCTTATTAGGGACATGAAAATTTCAGAAGGGCATCAGAGCAAAATTTTAGCAAGATTAAATTGGAAACTAAGGATTGAAGGATTAGGTGATTAAATCCCAAATACGCTTCTGGGAATTTATAACCTAATTGGGAAATCAATGTAAATATCTGAAAACTTAAAAAGAAGTAGAAGAAGAAACAACCCAAGTTTGTATTAATTTGGCCAACAGATTTTTTGCCTACGGTGTGTGTATTGTAAGATAAAAGAAAGACTAGTCACCCTTCAGTAAAATGAGTAGTATTTCCTTCACAACTGTCTTCATATATGCAGTAAGTAATCTATCATGTGCCAGGTAGAGGCCACACATACTCTGCATCAAAAGAGGTTAGGTTCACAGTGAGCCAGAATGATTTGAAAAGGAAGGAGTGGAGAAATTTTAGGTAAGATGGAGATTTTTTTCTCACTGAGATAAGCCTTCTGAGGAGGAAGAATAGAGACTCAAATAATTTACTGATAATCATTATGGCATAAGTAAGCCAGCAAATGCATTTCAGTAATAGTTATAGCTAGTATTTGTAGAGCAAGTTATATGTGTCAGACGCTAAACAAGACCTTTCCAAAAGATACATTTAAATCTTATAACAACTGGATCGCCTGGGTGGCTCAGTCGGTTAAGGGTCCAACTTTGGTTCAGGTCATGATCTCAAAGTTTGTCAGTTCAGGCCCCGTGTAGGGCTCTGTGCTGACAGATCAGAGCCTGGAGCCTGCCTCAGATTCTGTGTCTCCCCTCTCTCTACCCCTGCCTTGCTCATGGCTCTGTCTCTCTCTCTCTCAAAAGTGAACAAACATTAAAAACAATTAAATCTTACAACAACCTATTGACTTTGGCATGTTGGTCACATTCATTTTAAAGATAGGAAAATCATGGTTTAAATGTTTGTATCAACCACAATCCAACAGCTAATCAGTGACCAAATCACTTTGTTTCCACTTGATATTTCATTGACATTAACATATTCTCCAATACCTTTTTCCATAGTTGTGACTTTTTCTTAAATATTAAAGTTTTTCATCCCTTAGATTGTTATGTAGGCACATGGTGATGAAAATAATCTCCACAATTAATTTAACTAATTTTAGTTGTTGTCATATACATTGATCTTATATATTTCCTCTTAAAAGTGTTGAATTGCTTTTCTTAAAGCCTTTCCAGAAATGCCTACACTGTTTTTTCAAGTTACTCTTTCATCAATTGCATTAGATTAGTGACAGTTTCATGTAGTTCGTTTCCTGGATTTAAGATATGGTTCAGTTACTCAGGGAGCTCAGAAGTTAACGACTTCTGAAAGTGCATGAATCCCTTCTACCCACTGGTGCATCCAAACCATTCGGATTTTATTTGCTACATCAGGGGTTCTATCCCTAAAAGTTCCTTGGAGGATACTATCAGAATGAAAAGATTCAAACTAGCAGTCTTCCAGAAGACAACATTGTGATTTTAAATTTAACAGTCACATTATCAGAGCAGCATAGGCTATGCATAGCATGCCAAAATAATTTGCAAAGTTGGTTAATTAATTGATTTTCTTTTACAAAATAGGTACACTTTTTGAAAACCCCACCTAGTCACTTGGAGCCACCTTCTACCTTTTCTCTAACACTCCACATTGTTTGTTCATTATAAATATTCAGAGTATACTTAATAATTTACCTTATTATTTTATAAAAACATTTTGATGCTAAAAATGTTAACATATAATGATAATGGTTTTCTTTTTGGATGTGAGGATCCTGCTGACCTGCATTTTTTCGGTATTTCCCCGTGTGTAGTAATGGATTTGGGTTATTCATGTCCTAGTCAGTCTCCAACTTTGCATATATTTTCCATCACCAAACCTTTCAAATCCATTTATTCATCAAAATTTAGATTATAGCTTATTTCTCTGAAAAATAATTTTCTCAATGTCCTCGAGGAAGAAAATCATTTAAGAAGAATGAATAAAGCTGATCACTGCCCTCATATAGGAGTTTTACCTATAATATGAGCTGGGGTTTGAAATGTGCTTCAGTCCTCTGCTTCAGATTCTGTGACTCCCTTTCTCTTTTCCCCTCCCTGCTCATGCTCTGTCTCTCAAAAATTAATAAATGGTAAAAAAAAATAAAAAATAAAAAAAAAGAAATGTGCTTTTGTACTAACTCAGGTTAAAAAATAGATTAACATTTTTATATTCAAATTTTTTATTTAATAAAGCCAAGACTCATTTTACAAGCATAGGCTTATGAAAAATCTTTGACTCCAGATGTCTGAGAGATTTATTGTTTTCCAGTATCAATAGAATCTTCCTTAAATGAAAGAAAGAAAGCAATTCTTTGATTATTTCTGTATTGTATCTTGACATTTCTCGATCTTCCCATGACAGCATACTCCAAAGTTGATAGTTACTTAAGATTATGCAGTTATTAGGATACCTGGGTGGCTCAGTTGGTTAAGTATCTGACTTTGGCTTAAGTCATGATCTCGTGGTTCTTGAGTTTGAGCCCCGCATCGGGCTCTGTGCTGACAGCTCAGAGCCTAGAGCCTGCTTTGGATTCTGTGTCTCCCTCTCCCTTTCCCCTCCCCTGCTTGCATTCTGTCTCTCAAAAATAAATAGAAATATGAAAAAAAATTTTTTTAAGTTTGTGTAGGTACTTTGATGGACATTTAAATTTGGTAGTTTCATGTGTCTACAAAATTAAAATTAATTTTTGAAACTGGTTTCTATAATTAACAGCGATGGTCTATCTTATTTTTGATGTATTTCCATTTTGCTTATCTTTTCCCAATTAAAATTTAAAGTCTTAATTTATGAGGCATTGTTCATTTATTTGTTTGTTTATTCTTTTGAAGTTTATTTATTTCTTTTGAGAGAGAGTTTCCGCAAGCAGGGAGGGGCAGAGAGAGAGGGAGAAAGAGAATCTCAGGTGGGCTCTGTGCTGTCAAGGCAGAACCCATTGTGGGGCTCATTCTCACAAACCTTAAGATCATGTCTTGAGCCGAAATCAAGAGTCAGACGCTTAACCCACTGAGCCACCCAGGCACCCCAGTTTATTTTTAATTAAGCAAGTAAAGCAAGCCCTGAAACACCTATGAAAAATATGTTTTTATTCATTTTTTAATGTCTATTTTTGAGAGACAGAAGGAACACAAGTTGGGGAGGGGGAGAGAGAGAGAAAGAGAGAGAGAGAGAGAGAAAGAATCTGAAGCAGGCTCCAGGCTCTGACCTGTCAGCACAGAGCTGGATGCGGGGCTCAAACTCGTGAACCGTGAGATCATGACTTGAGCTGAAGTCAGACTAAAGCTTAACTGACTGAGCCACCCAGGTGCCCCCAAAATCTTTTTAAAATATATAACAAATCCAGGGGCACCTGGGTGGCTCAGTTGGTTAAGCGTCCGACTTCGGCTCAGGTCATGATCTCACAGTTTGTGAGTTCGAGGCCCGCATCGGGCTCTGTGCTGACAGCTTAGAGCCTGGAGCTTGCTTCAAATTCTATGTCTCCCTCTCTCTCTGCTCCTCCCGCGTGCATGCTCTGTCTCTCTCTCCTTCAAAAATAAATAAAAACATTAAAAAAATTAAAAAAAAATAACAGATCCATGTGATAAAAGCAGCTACCCATTTACATTACCAGTATAGTTAAAATTTGGAGTTTTTTTAATTTCAAATTTAATTACCATTGATATAGTCATCCATGAAGAACAAAGAAAATTATTGGTAATATCAATAGCAAAGTATAGACAGTTACTTTTACTTTATCCAGTCTTCATCCCAATAATGCAATTTGATTTATATATCTACTAGTTTAACCACTGAAAACTATTAATAGCATTGGTTTTAGTATTTTGTATGTGTAGAGAAGATATGCGGCCATCAAAATAAAGTCCTTTTTCCACTGGTAAAACTGGTTATAAAAAAAGTAGCAATGGACATCTGAAAAAAAGATATGCTTCCCTCAAGTGGAATTTCTGCCAAAATATAGTGAAAAATGAATAAAGTCGTATTTTTTATATGCAAATTACATAGTAGCAAACCATCTTTTGCTTTTGCAGTTTAATTATGGGAAATTACCTTTTGATTTGCCCAGTTGGTTAGTAGCTTCACTGAGACTCTACCGTACAGTTTAGGGCTTAGATACCAATACTGCGATCATTTTACTAAGAGAAAAAATTCTAGAGCAAGCTCAGAAATGCTTTCTTTCTCTGGTCTTCTTCCTCACGTTCCAGGATGGGTCTGAATTTTTTCTCAAGACTCTTCTAAATAGATGCTTAAAAGCACAATTGTTACAAAACATTTGTTGTATCACCTGCAAATGTGAGGAATAAACATTTGTTTGCTTGTTAGTTTGGGGGAGTTCAATTTTCTTAGTAATTTGAAAGTATACATTAAAGGAATTTTGTTCTTCAAAAGGACCAAAGGGAAATGAAATAGGAAAGAGTTGAAAAGCAATTAATAGGTAAGCTTTTGAACTGTATTTTTCAGAATGCCTCGCTCAAGTTTCAGCCCCTTTGGGAAAGAAAGATTTTAGGTCTCCCCATCTTCTTCCTCTGCTGTTTTAGGCTCCAGTGATGCCTGTACCAGACCTTTCATATATGTAATTATGGAGCATCTTTTTTACAACTTGATTGTGCATATTTAGTGAAAGGGGAAAGTGCTTTAATGGAGGAAAAACAGCTTTTCTTCTACCCTGCTAGGAATCTTGGTTGAGTTACACCTGTAACAAAGACAGTTTAATAGGAGAAAAACAAACAGAAGTTTAACAACATATATGCCTCCTCTATATATAGAAGAGACCCAGGAAAACTGAATAACTCTCTGAAATCACCCAAGCCACCACCTTAAGTATCATCTCTGTTTAAAGACAAAAGAAGGTGTTGTGGGTGGGAGAGCCAGTATGGGAGGTTACCAGGAAAGCACAGGAAATAGGGATATGTTTGTACTCTGCAAATTTAAGTCCCTTCTCCAATGATGAGTTTCTAAGGATTTAGTCATTTTTTTTCTTGAGGTACAGAGAGGGAGATGTGCTCACAAATGAAGATTTCCCTCATAAATGTAAATTTCTCTTCCTAAATGGTAACTTCTCCGTTTTTAGAACTTCTGTGGCTACTCTTTCTTTAAAACAATCCTTATGTCAGAGAGGCATAGTTTGGGGTGAGAAATTCTACTTTCCTTCACTGTCTTATTTAATCCTGTGGCTTTTATGTAATCTCTCATATAGAAAATGTTGGGGTTCAGAGCTGACGGCCAAGCAAGAATTCTTAAGACGTCTTTGGTGGAAAAAAGTTTTATTATAGCACAGGGACAGGACCTCTGGCAGAAAGAGCTGCACTGGGTTTGTAACAGGTGACTGACTATATACCTTCAAGTTGGAAGGGGGTTAGGGATAGGGTAAGTCTCTAAGGTATTTTTAAAACAAGGTTTCCAGGACCTTGAGGAGCTAGCTGCTGTTAGGAAATGGTCACTTATTACTGTTTAGTAAAAACTCAGTCATGAGACCCTTCAGAAATATAACAGGGGGCCGTAAGCTTGGAGTATAATCAACAACATATATGTTGGGGAGCAGTTGAGATACCGGAAGTTTCCAAAGGAATTTTTTTTAAGTTTATTTATTTATTTTGAGGGAGAGAAAGTGTGTGTGTGTGTGTGTGTGCGCATGCGCATGTGTGTACGTACAGGCGCATGTGTGCTTGCACCAGCAGGGGAAGGAAAGAGAGACAGAGAGAGAGAGAGAGAGAGAGAGAGAATTCCAAGCAGGCTCTGCAATGACAGGCCTTGACACAGAGCTAAATGCCACAAATTATGAGATCATGACCTGAGCTGAAAGCAAGCGTCAGATGCTTCAGTGACTGACCACCCAGGTGCCTCTCCAAAGGTATTTTTATATGTTGAAGTAGACTGTTGGAATTGTGGAGGTTGGGATAATGTTAAGCTAAGATTGCCTTTTGCCCTTAGCAAAGTGGAATCTTTGAGGCAGCTAAGTTCCTGGACGAATGTCACTGCCTGTCTCAATGACTTGTCAATGGGCTGTAAGTTGTAAGGAAATTTAATTTTTCATTTGCCTTTGTTTCCCACATCACTGTCTGTGTACCATACATACATAGAGTCTAGGAGTTCAACATGTGGTTATATAAATTAAACATGGATAAATAATGGATGCAATAATGGATAGGTGAATGGATATGTTTATAGTCATTTCCATGTATTAAAAACAAAATTCAACTGAGTAAATTTGAAGCTCTAATTTTCTTTGTTAAACAATTCATGAATCAGGCAGCATCACATCTTGCAAGTAGAGAGATGTTCCGAGGAGCTGTACAAAATGGGAAGCTCTTAAGGAAAGAGAGTTGGACAAGGAAGGTATTAGTAAAAGGAAAGAGAGAATTGTTTCAGACCAAGATATCTTCTTTTGAGGGGGGAAGGGAATGGTAGGGTTTTTCTCATGCACATGACCTCACTAATGCTGATCAGAAAATTTCAGATTAACTGTTAAAATGTCATATTCATGGGATAGGCTAAAATTGTAATTAAGTCTTGATTTGCTGTTGGGTAGGGCATGTGGCAAATGAATCCATTTTGAGGTTCTTTCTTTCTTTTTTTTTTAACACCGGTAAACAGTTTTATTCTCTAAATGAAGTTATCTCTAATATGCCTTTAAAAGCCTAAATATCTGGTTGCACAGAGTACACATTTTAAAAAGGTAAATACAAAAAATATTCACAACAATTTTCCTGTCCTGTCACCCAGACACTTAGTTACCGTCCTTCACTCTTACCAGTGAGAACTGATTTTACTGGTTTCTCTTGTTTTCTTCCAGAGATATGCTATGGACATGCATGTGTGTATTAAAACCTGTCAGCAAGGTAGTAGATAACCTATTTCCTCATAGCATCAACAACACAGTATTGTTGGGGAGGAAAAATTTTCTCTACCCTTCAAGATTCTTCTATCTGGTGTAAGAACTAAATTGACATGAGGTGGGGCAGTGGGTAAAATAGGTGAAGGGGATTCATATTACACTTGTCTTCAGGAGCCCTGAGTAATATATGAAACTGTTGAATCACTGCATTGTCCATCTGAAATTAACATAACATTATATGTTAACTACACTGGAATTAGAGAGAGAGAGAGAGGGAGGCAGGCAGGCATAGACAGACATGAGACAGAGTAACAAAAGAAGAAAAAAACCAGTATTATTACATGCATGAGGGTCCAGTAATAAAAATGAGACCTAAAGAAATGACCAAGGTAGGTAGTTTTTATGCTTTTTGGACAGTGTGACAATAAATCTGTGAAGAATTCACAGGGCAAAACAACAAGAACAACAACAACAACTTCTGTTTGGGAACTTTAGCTAATAAGGAATTCTAAACAGAATGTCGGCTGGGGTTGTAAATTAGTGAAAGTAACAAGTTTGTTTATATAGCCTTCTGGGCTCTAGATTCCCTGTCTGTGGTGATAAGGATGTCTCTTTATAGCCTGGTACAGGGAGGATACCTTTCATAGGGGAGATTCATTTTGTGCTTTCTGGAGACAAAAGCGAGTGAAAGTATTTTTGCACTGGCTGTTTCTTAAGTAAGTTTAATTCAAAATAATCATTATGCCAAAGTGGCACATTTTGAGATAGCCTGCCTTTGATTCCTACACTATCTGTGGTGTTTGCTCTTTTAGGCAGTTGGGGGTGGGGGGAGACAAAAAATAAAAATTTCTTGACTCTTCTGTTTCTTAAAAATAATCAGCCTATAATAATCCCCATGCCAAAGAGACACATTTTGGGGTGGCAAATTTTGCTCCCCTATAGGATAGTGTCCAACTTTTTTGATCTTTGCTCATGTGATTGGTGAAAAAATTGTGTCGTATTTTGCGTTTAATAAAGAGTGGGATGACTTTATTTTCAAATGTTTAGGAACTGTCTTCTTTTTTTTCTCTGAATTCTGTTAATTTCCTTCGCATATTTTAGAATTTCTTAAAAAATTGTTTTAGAGTCAATAGATAGATGAGAACTAGTGTCTTTATTTTTTTTAATTTGTTTTGAGAGAGAGAGAGAGAGAGAGAGAGGGAAAGAGAACGAATGTGAGTTGGGGGGGAGGAGCAGAAAGGGAGAGAGAGAATTCCAAGCAAGCTTTGTTCCACCAGCACAAGAGTCCTATGCAGGGCTCACACTCACAAACCATGAGATCATGACCTGAGCCAAAACCAGGAGTCAGACACCCAACTGACTGAGCCACCCAGGTGCCCCTAGTCTTTTTTTTTTTTTTTTTATCAAAAGCAGTATTTTCCAACATACTCAAACATACTAATTCATTAGATTTAGCACTATTGCTAATTGTTCAATTGTTTCAGAACATAAATTTCACTTTCAGGGAGGTCAGTATATTAGTCTTGGTAATATTACTCTTGGTAATATTAAAAAATATTAAGCTATGAAGGGGTATCTGAAGAGTGATTCCAAAAACAATAATGGAGGACTCTATCTCACATCCGGAGTTTTGCACATGCTGTTCCACTGAAAAATTCTTGCTATTGTTTTTGAAGGATGAAATCTTTCTTATCCTTTAGACCTTAATTTAATTGTGCTTCCTCAAAGACATCTTCCTTGGTTATTAAATTTCTAACTTAAAACAGAGCAAAGAGCAGCTGTATCTAAGTTAAAAAGGAGCTTATTCAAGAATATCACAGGTATTGCAATGTGGAATATGTAACCTATGATGAACCACGGACAAGTCCAAAGAGACAAAGGGAAGGTCAGGTTTTATTAGGTTTAGAAGGAAATTGAGGAGGTTTGTTTTGAACAGAAGGTCATTAGAGGGGTGCCTGAATGGCTCAGTCCATTGGGCATCTGACTCTTGGTTTTGGCTCAGGTTGGACTCTGTACTGACCCCACAGAGCCTACTTAGGATCCTCGCTGTCTTTCTCTCTCTGCCCCTCCCCTGCTTGCACTCTCTGTTTTGCTCTCAAAATAAATAAAGAAACTTAAAAAAAAAAAAAAAAAGAAGTTCATTGGAAAAGAATAAGGATATGAGGTTGTGGTGGTTTCCTATTGGCTATAAGCTACGGTTAGTATGTTGTTGCCAGGAGGAGGAGGAATCTTCCTTTTCTTAAAAGCAGGAGAGAAAATCCTTTGTGAAAAAAGTCCTTCCTTGTTGAAATAATTACTTCTCCTTCCTGGTGGTCATGTAGGCCGCAGTGAGTGGTGTCTTTGTAACAGCTCCCCTTTTATGGCTTCTGACGCCATTTTCAGTAAGGTTTCCTTTATTTGTTTTCACAAAATCTAGACTAGTTTTGGCCTGATTCTCCATTTTCGGTATTCTATATCTTAACATCTTGTTTATTTTTCCCATAACATTTATCACATTTTGTAGTTACATAATTTTGTCATTTACTTGCTATTCCCTGCAAGAAACTCAAAATTCCACAAGAGCAGTCTCCATGTTTGTCTTGTTTACTGTCGTATCTCCACTCCTGGATGCATGATGTGGCATTAAATAAACATTCACGAAGTATTTGTGGGAGGAATAAGTGAACAGACTGATCTAAGCTCTGGTTTGTTTGTCAAAAATTCAGTCGTTCCTTCAGAACTATATCAAATATATACTTCTAGTGGATTGAATTTAATTCAGTTGAGTTTTTACTTTGCATAAGCAAAGAAGTGGAAGGACAGGGTTAGGGAGGGGGAGGAAGGGAGGGATAGAGAAAGAGAGAGTGCGAGTACACGTGAGTGAGCTAAGGAGCATGGACTTTTCAAGGAGCTTATGGATTTTACTCCTGCACCTATTCACCATTTACTGCAAATAGACTTCACAAATAGATTGCATTATTAAACATCATCGTTGCTCCCAGGCAAATGCAACCAGAGTACTTTGATATTCATACATAATTAGTGGATAAATATAAAGTTGGGAAGCATTTATTAAAAATTATTTTTCACAGGATTTTTTAAATGTTTATTTTTGAGAGAGAGAGAGAGGGAGGGAGGGAGGGAGGGAGGGAGGGAGGGAGAGAGAGAGAGAGAGAGAGAGAGAGAGAGAGAGAGAGAGAGATCAAGTGGGGGAAGGGCAGAGAGAGAAAGGGTGACAGAGGATCCGAAGCAGGCTCTGCACTGACAGGAGCAAGCCTGATGCAGAGAACTCTACCTTATAAACTGAGATCATGACCTGAGCCGAAATTGGATACTGAACCAACTCAGCCACCCAGGTGCCCCAGAAATATTTGAAACCCCCTTTTTCTTTTTTCTTTTTAATTTTTTTTTAACGTTTATTTATTTTTGAGACAGAGAGAGACAGAGCATGAACGGGGGAGGGTCAGAGAGAGGGAGACACAGAATCTGAAACAGGCTCCAGGCTCTGAGCTGTCAGCACAGAGCCCGATGCGGGGCTCGAACCCACGGACCGCGAGATCATGACCTGAGCCGAAGTTGGCCGCTTAACCGACTGAGCCACCCAGGTGCCCCTGAAACCCCCTTTTTCTAATGACTCTCAGGAAGGCAAACTTAAAAAGAATATGTTTGTACATAATGCTTGGGCTTTCCACTCTGTCTCTTAATTAAAAGTCAGTAGAATATGTATTTCAGTAGATCATATATGCCAGGAACCACCTGGGTGTATTGACTTTCACTTGATAATGATCACCCTATGGTGGCTTTTATCTGCCTAGGGTTTCATTGATGATAGAGTTTGAAGTATAAAATTAAATAATTTGTGATCTGACAATAACTTCGATCAATAAAACATCAAGTTTCAGCATTTCTTTTTGCACGTGCACTGATTTAATCTTCATCCATTAATTGCCAATCCTGTTTACAAGGGATGAATGTAGGCTTTCCTTTTTGGAGAGATTTGTGTTTACTCTTTAAACCATATGTGCTTTCGGTTTTGGTATTTGGTTTCTCACCAAAGGAAAGAAGAGCGTATGGGGTTTAGATGTGTCCAAAGAAACTGACTATTAAAGCCCACGTAAAGTATAATTTATCAATGGTTATTAACTCATGAATAGTGTCAGTACCTACATTTGGCTCTGGAGAAAACATAGAACGGTAGTTGATTAGAATAGCGAACCTGGGACATAGGGATTGGAAAGTAGATCAACAGAATAATGTATATCTTGTCTTACTTCAGTTGTCATTTGGGTAATTTTTAAAGCAATTAAACACCAAAATTGGCATATAAAATTAGCCGTATGAACTGAAAACTGAAAAACATAGAAATACAAAAGTTAGGGGTGCCTGCATGGCTCAAGTCACTTAAGCATCCAATTCTTGATTTCCACTCAGGTCAGGATCTCATGGTTTGTGCGTTCAAACCCCGTACTGGGCTCTGTGCTGACAGTGCAGAGCCTGATTGGGATTCTCTCTTCTCTCTCTCTCCCTCTCTCTCTGCCTTTTCTGTGTGCACTCTCTCTCTCTCTTTCTCAAAAGAAAGAAAGAAAGAAAGAAAGAAAGAAAGAAAGAAAGAAAGAAAGAAAGAAAGAATAAACTTAAAAAAAGGTAAAATAAACTTACAAAAAGAAATATAAAAATTAAAAGGTAAAAGAAACCTTAATAGGTGCAGCTTTATGTTCTGCCCTTTATGGAATGAGTGCAAGGAAAGGATCAACACTGATAAGCATCTATTTGTTTTGTGGTTGAATAGTAAAAAAAATTATTTGGTAAAAAAGAGTGCTTACCAGACATTCCATGCTCATGGATTGCAAGAGCAAATATTGTTAAAATGCCTGTACTATCCAAAGTAATCTACACATTTAACATGATCCCTGTCAAAATACCCCCAGCATTTTTCAGAGAGCTAGAACAAACAATCCTAAAATTTGTATGGAACCACAAAACACCATAATAGAAAATCCAGAAATGAACCCAATACTTTATGGTCAATTAGTCTTCGACAAAGCAGGAACGAATATCTAATGGGAAAAAATGTCTTCAACAAATGGTGTTGGAAAAACTGGACAACAACATGCAAGAGAATGAAACTGGACCTCTAGTATGTAATCAAACTTCTCATCTGTAGGTACCTGCCTTGTTTCTCCTATTCTATTTTCCATGCATTGACAAGATCTCCCCATGAGCGTGCACACACACACACACACACACACACACACAATAAGGCACTACAGCTTACATCACCTATATCAAAGATCTAACTAACTTAAATAGAGGGAGAAACACCCACTAAAAATTTAAGATCTAAGTGTGAGACCGGACACTGTAAAAAGCCTAGAAGGTAATACATACAGTTATGTCTTTGACATTGCCCTTAGCAACTTCTTTCTAGATAGGTCTCCTGAGGCAAGGGAAACAAAAACAAAACAAAACTTTCGGAACTACATCAAAATGAAAAGCTCTTGCACATCAAAGGAAACAATCAGCAAAACTAAAGTCAGCCTACTGCATGGGCAAAGATATTGGCACCTGACAAATCTGATGAAGGGTTAGTATCCAAAATATACAAAGAACTTATAAAGTTCAACACACAAAAACCAAATAATCCAGTTAAAAAATGGGCAGAAAACATGAAGAGACATTTTTCCAAAGAAGACATCCAGATGGCCAACAGACACATGAAAAGATGCTAATTGCAAATCAAAACTGCAATGAGATACTACGTCACACCTGTCAGAATGGCTACAACTGACAACACAAGAAACAATAGGTGTTGGCGAGGATGTGGAGAAAAAGGAATCCTCTTGCACTGTTGGTGGGAAGGCACCGTGGTGCAGTGAGTCTGGAAAACAGAATGGAGTTTCCTCAAAATGTCAAAAATAGAACTACCCTATGATCCAACAATTGCAGTACTAGTTATTTACCCAAAGAATACAAGAACACTAATTCAAAGGGACACATGCACCCTGATGTGTACAGTGGCATTGTCAACAATAGCCAAGTTATGAAAAGAGCCCAAGTGTCCATCAACTGATGAGTGGATAAGAAATATGTGGGGTGTGTGTGCGTGTGTGTGTGTGTGTGTGTGTGTGTGTGTACGTCTACATAAAATGGAATATTACTTAGCCATGAAAACAAATGATATCTTGCCATTTGGAAGGACGTGGATGGAGCTAGAGAGTATTATGGTAAGTTGAATAAGTTAGAGAAAGGTGAATACCATATGATTTTCACTCAGATACAAAATTTAGGAAGCAAAGCAAATGTGCAAGGGAGAAAAAAAGAGGCAAACTAAGAAGCATAGTCTTAACTATAGTAAAGAAACTCAAAGTTACTCAAGGGGAGAGGGGTGGGGGGGATGCATGAAATAGGTGATGGGGATTCAGGACAGCAGCACTTGTGATGACCACCAGGCAATATATCAAAATGTTGAATTACTGTATTGCACACCTGAAACATTACCCGTATGTTAACTAACTGGAATTTAAATAACAACTTAGAAAAAAGGAATATTTCCTGGGGATGTCCTGAGCATAAAACTTTATTTTGGGACACTATCTCTGCTGTCTCCTTTTCATTCCCATCACCACTGCCTTACTTTCGACCAAAAACTACCTGCCATGTCTTAATTATTTCCAGCTCTTGATTGTGGTCTTTCTAAACCAGCCCTTCTACATCATGTAAAAGATCTTTGATGATCAATCCCTATTGCCTTAAATTTTGTCTCCTTAGCTTCTAGGCCTACAAGTTTCTCTGTCTTTTGTCACTTTCCTACTTGTACCTCCTCATTTTCTTTATTTTTTGTCTGTCCTTCCATTTGAAGACAGTCTTAGACCCTGAATGTTATTTCCCATTTTCTCAACCCGGCAAGCTTCTGATCGTCTTTTGGGACACAGACAAAATCTGATTTTCTGGGTGAAACATTTCATTAATTTTCTGAGGTGGAATTAATCTTCCTCTCTTCTCTGTTGCCCCTGTAGCACTTTGTATTAACCTGTACTGCAGTAGGTATCATGTTGTGTGGAAATTGTTTTTCCAAACACTCTGCTCCTCAATGCAGTTATGATACCTAAAGGGCTAGAACTTTGTATCATTGTGTATATCCTGTGTTAGAAATGTATCAAACTTCTATAAGAGATTTTAAATGAACGATTGTGATGTATTATTTTGTTTTTAGTGGAATTTATTTTTTAGAGTAGTTTTCGGTATGCAGGAAAACTGAGTGGAAAGTAAGCGCAGAGATTTCCTATATCCCGCTGTCCTGACACGTGTGTAGCCTCCCCAGTTACCAACATCCCCTTTGGAATGGTACACTTGTTGCCCTTAATGAACTTATACTGACACATCATCGCCACCCAGACTCCATAGTTTATATTAGGGATTACTCTTAACGTTTGTGGTACATTCTTAATGCTGTGAAGATAATTTAATCGTCTTTAAGAATGCATGTTGAAATTTTTGAGGCGTTCTGATACAAGTTTAGATTAAATAGGCCTTAGGTTTTAAGAGTCAATTTCACCCTTTTTTTTTTTTTTGCTTTTTCTGAGTGGACTCAAACCACAATTTTATCTTTAATGGACTGTTACATTTTCCGTATAATAAAATTTCTTAATATACAGTAATACCAATAACATAGACTTTCATCATAGAAAGTAAGGAGTGTGTGTCCCACAGAGAAATCCTGTAGTTACATATATTTTATTGATAAAATCAGAAAATGAAATAAACAGATTATCTTAATTAGAGTTCAACATAATGGGGGGAACCTGCATTTCAATGTGACGAGTGGTTGCCTGGAATTTGGATTTGGATTGCATTTAGTCCTCTGAAAATCTCTAATCCCTACCAAGAGCTGGTATAGAAGTGATTCTTTTTTCTTCTTCTCTTTTTACTGTCAGTGGAACTTTATGTAATCTTCACTTGGGTTCTGGTGATGACATCTGTAGAGGAGCTTCAGTTTTCAGAGTTATTCAGACAGCTATTGTAAGCGCCTTTCCTTCTTGGCAGGGCAAATCCCTGAGTGACAGGAAACACTGGGAGTCCTTCTTAGTGGCAAAAGACAAAGGGAGATGTCTCTAGCACTCCCACAGAGCCAGGCAGCCTTTCTGGAAGTGAGAATTTATTCAGCAAATTGAAGTGGAAACTGGAAAACCCAACAGATAAAATCCATATAACAAAAATCACCCACCAAATGTTTATATTCTAAAGGGTGAGCGTGGCCAGAAGATGCAATTTACCTTCATTTATTTTTCCTCCAGGGCTGATAATATAGGGTTACTGAGAAATAGGATAAGAAGAGGAGGTTTTGGAATACACAGTTTTCCTTGCTGACTAGCAGTTGAAAAAGCATGGCTTTAGGAAAGGTTCTCCTTGATTTTCTATGTTTAATAGTGTTTTGTGTTTGTGCATTTGTGTGTGATGCAGGGTAAACGTGGTTGCAGAATATCTAAGATACATGGTAAACAAACATGTCTTTTTAACTGCCATTGAAATACTTGCTGAATTGTCTTTCTAAACGCTTATGACAAAATAAAGACTACATGTACTCACACGCTCTGCTTGAAAATAGATAAAAATACTTCACTTTTTAAAACTTACAGCTAATAATATCTTCAACACAAACCACCACTAACTTCAGATCTTAAATTTTGTAAATCAGGTTTAATAAGGAATATAAAGCAAATTTATCCAGAGAGACAAAATATTGACATTTGACATTTTATTTTTTTCCCCTCATTTATGGTGTCAGCTCTTGTCACAGACAAAGTAAAGTTAATGAGGTCTAATGGGATCAGTGGTTGGTTAGTATATGTGCTGCTGAAGCGAGCACTGGATATATGGTTGGTTAGATTGGCTAGAATTGTGTTTGATTTATATATTCACCCTCTCTTGGACTTTGGAATCAAGTAGTAAATTATGAAATTGTGTATATTACTTTTGTTTATCATTCTATTTGCAGTATCACACCTGACTCAATTTAGAGTGGATATAATTTCTAGTTGCCTTTCCTCAGAGAATAAACATCTGCTCAAATGAATTTTCAGCATTTTAATTGTGTTAGTAGGAATGATTTGAAAATATAGTTGAAAGCTCAGCATATTCCATTTCAGAGAGATTAAGGACAGTGATTTTTGACTCTGAGTGATAGGTTCCCAACGTAAGAAGAGTGGAGTTTTTCAACTTTGTAGTGTTTCGTTTCATATGGGCACCCTAAACCAGACAAACTACAGTTTTACCTCTCTTAAGATTAGAAGAAGTCAGTAGTCTTATTATTGTTATTATTAAGACTATGTTAATATTGATATGATGCTTTACAGTTTATGAATCATTTTTATGTGTTTTAATTGACTTGATCATAACAGCTACCACCACCTCTCAGAATAGGCCAGGCAAAAGAGGGTGAAAAAAACAATGCCAGGGGCACATGGAGTTTCATGGCACTTGAAATGTGTGTCTTTAGATATGCGTTTAACATGTCTAATGGGCACTTGAATAATGACTTCATGGAACAATTCAATGGAAGCATTAAGTGAGGAACTCTTTCTAAAGTCCTAGCCCAGTGTAGATACTCAATACCCATGATTCCCTTTCGCTTTTTAAATTGATTAACTAGGGGCGCCTGGGTGGCTCAGTCGGTTAAGCGTCTGACTTCAGCTCAGGTCATGATCTCACAGTCCGTGAGTTCGAGTCCCATGTCAGGCTCTGTGCTGACAGCTCAGAGCCTGGAGCCTGCTTTGGATTCTGTGTCTCCCTGTGTCTCTGCCCCTCCCCTGCTCATGCTCTGTCTCTCTCTGTCTCAAAAATAAATAAAAAACATTAAAAAAATTAAAAAAAAATTAAATTGATTAAAGAGAAGGGACTTCACTGGTGGTATTAAGGAGGAGGGGTTAATTTCACCTTTGCTTAACGTTGATCAACCCCCACACCAAGCCACCTAAAGCCAACATACGGTCTATGAAAATAGAGAAACCTACATTCGAGGCAAGTGCTATGCTTTCTCCCTTTTCTCCCTCCCCTTTCTCTCCTAGCCAGAGGGCCACTTCACAGCCAGGGCTCAGAATAGGGGAAGTCCGGTGAATTTGCCTCTGGTGAAAATTTAAAAGGGTATCTAGAATTTTACTCATAAATAACATTGTAGTTGATGTTTTGAAAATCAAATCCTGTGCCGAACAGTTCACGATGGGCAAAATAACAGCACGTTAAATAAATATGGGACCTGACCCTGGGCTTGGACCTCTCACGGCACTTGCCTCACCCTTACTTCATACTGAGCACTCAACTCAGGGACTGGAACAGAAGGTGCTCCTCCCTTATCCCAGCCTCCAGTGTCGCCCAACCTGGGATAAACATATCCTGAATTGATCATCCCCTGGTTTAAAAAAAATGTATATTTTATCAGCTACCTATGCCTCAACAGTATTTCTCTGAATTTTCGTGTGGGAGTTAAAAGTGTGGAGTTCTCCAGTCTGGATTTGAGTTCTGTCACTACTAGTTACTGGATATCTGATCTTGGACAGGTTATTTGTATTCTCTGAACCTGAGTTTTCTCACCCATAAAATGGGAATAGTAGCCCTAGGGCCATTGTGAAAATATTTTATTTGGTGCATGGCACTTAACACTTTGTGTTTGGTTTTATATTTGAATGTGATTAAAAGGATATTTGAGACTTGTCTTTTTTCATGCAAATTCATATCCCTGAATTTCACTTTGATGGCTTTGTATAGCAGTAATCCCTCTGCAGTATTGTAGAAGCAATTTAATTATTCATTCTCCTGCCAGATGGTTCTGGGGCTCCTTGAAGATTTGTTTGTTTATTTTATTATTTGGAATAGTACTGTTACGAACATTCTTGCCCATGTTTCCTGGTGCAAATACCACTCAGTGTTCCATGCCACAAACAGGTACCTCAAAATGTTACCCTGTGATGCATTGAAATCCAAAGCTTATGCCCATCGGTTCCAATACCTGGCTCTTAGCCACAGCCGTTACTGACACTTGATAGGGATTTATACATCCATTTTGGAAGGAAAAACCATCTCTTTTTGGTTGTAGTTTGC
Source organism: Acinonyx jubatus (assembly GCF_027475565.1). Taxonomy (NCBI): domain Eukaryota; kingdom Metazoa; phylum Chordata; class Mammalia; order Carnivora; family Felidae; genus Acinonyx; species Acinonyx jubatus. Next base: position 27,942,777 of record NC_069389.1, on the reverse strand, counting down.
CATAGTCTTAGTTTAGATTTATTTAAAAGCCAACTCTGAGACCAGCACTAGAGACTTAGCAGTTCATTTGGTAGCTGAAGCAAAAGTGGGAAAGGAGGGAAGATAGGAACTAAGGAACACAACATGGTGAGTGTGTGACTGAGGTGGCTACTGCTGTGCCAAACTTTTGCTTAATCCAATGGAGACCTCTGAAGAATGCTATAGAATAACCTTACACTTGTCCCTCTGAAGCACATGAGGCTTGGGACTACATCTGTGGTTCCAGTGTCTCCTTGATTGGTGGCTACTCAGAGGCATCCAGTCCTTTGCTCTGTGGAGGCTGAGTGAATTACCATGACATTGGAGAAAGTCTTGAGGTAGGAACACTGGGAGATTTGGTGGGTGGTTGACCTGACAAACCTTTAGTGTGTCTGGGGACTGCCCCCTCACAGTCCTGATCAGAGTAGGCCAACTGAATGGGGCGCCTGGCATCTGTTACATAGTTCATACTGGGTTTCCCAATAATCTAGTGCCATGATCTTCTTTGACAGTATCTCCCAAGAAGATACAATGCAGCTTTGGCCCATTCCTGTTTAATCCTTCATGCCTAGGATCATGTAGTTTGTGGTTGTTCTATTTTATTTTGGGGGCATTCTTTTAGTATTTGAAAGCCCTATAGCCTGTTTTCCATGATATACGTGATGATTAAATCGTGCAAGTTCATTTTAAATGTACAGTTTGATGTCATTCACATACATACTTTAGAAAAGAACGATTTTGAAATCTCTTTCTGTATTCTGGAGACAAATATTAACTGTAATAGTGTCTTCAGCAGGAAGACCGTTGCCTCAAAGTTGCAAAATGACTGACAGTAATATATAAGGCTAGAGGCTTCAAGGAAAATGTTACCAGAGGTCACTTTTAAACTAGAGGGACAATCATTTTTCATGATAAGCTACCCCTGCCCCCTGCCCAGTGAAGCCTCTGGCCAGCTATAATTATTAAACTCCCATCTATTCAGTACAAAGAACTACAAATGGAAGGGAAGAATTTCCAGAGAAAACAGCCACTTTACTATTAGTTGATGCTTGTTACATTAACTTGTCAATCATTCAGACATGTGTCTTTTCATTTTTTTTTTACATAGGGATAAAATAATATTTATAATGTATATGGTTGAGATAATAAAAGTAAACAACTTACTAATTTTGAATATTCTCAGTAATTTGAAGCCACCTATGTACCCCTCCGCAATTACATCACTTCTTCCGCTATTCATGAGCTTTTGGTGGTGACAGTGGGGTTTGTGGGGTCCGGAGCCGACGGCCAAGAAAAAATTCTTGAAGATGTCTTTGGTGCAAAAAGGTGACTTTACTGAAGCCCTGGGACAGGACCCGTGGGCAGAAAGAGCTACCCCCGGGAGCATGAGAGATTGGTTTTATACTAGGGAGTTGAGGGAGGTAATGTCCAGGAGAAGTTTCCAGTGAGATTTTCATATGCTCTAGACTCCCAGGATAGTGGAGTCCTAGATTTTGTCAAGGTAAGGTGGTTTTCCCTCTAGCAAAGCATTAGCATGAAGACAGTAGGGGGTTCCTAGAAGCATTTTACTCTGCCCACCTCAAGTATTTGTCAATGGGCTGCAGGTTATAAGGAAATTTAGTTGTGTCATTTCCTTCTGCCTTTGTTTCCCACATCACTATGGAGGGATGATGGAGATTTTTAGGTCCTATAGGACTATGAACTCTATCATTTAACCATTTGTTTTTCCCCTTTTCTTTGTTCTTGGGCAGCCAGGAGAGCCAGAGGAATATCACACAAATCTCACCTGGGGTGTGTGTGTGTGTGTGTGTGTGTGTGTGTGTGTGTGTGTGTGTATGTGGGCGGCCGGGGGTGGGGGGAGAAGCAGGTCGAGGCCTGTCAGCTTGCCTTATGCGTCCTCATCACTATCACCAGAGATAATCACTCTCCTGAATTTTGCTTTTACGGTCTTGCCATATATGCATGTAATCCTAAATAATAAATTTTGTTCTGCATGCTTTTGAACTTCATATAATTGAAATCATATTGCATCTCTTCTTGTGTGACTGCTTTTTCCAATCAGCTTTATGCTGCTGAGATTCATCCATGTCAGTGAATATAGCTGTAGTTCATTTATTGTCACTGTCATATTCCATCATAGGAATAAGCCACAGTTTATTTCTACATTCTGCAATTGACGGATATTTGGGTTGTTTCCAGTTTTATCTCTTTTTCTACTGTAACAATGCACCTTGTATACACTGGGGAGTGGGACTGTGGGCTTGTAGAGTTCGAGTCTGTGGCCTCAAGTATACTACTTGCCTCCTTTACCCTGCTTTATTGGGTACCATTGGGACATTGATGCTTGTGAGCTCTGAGTTCCAGGCTTCTGTGTCACCTGGCTTCTGGCTCTTTTTGGCTAATTGTGGAGGATTAGAGAGTCAGTGAAGACCCCTGGGTGCTTCTCTCCCTCCCTTTTTGTCTCAGGCAGTGTCTGTGGCAGCAGCTGCCTATACTCTGAGATTCTAGCTCCAGCCAAATCAGCCCACAGGGGCTCCATCTTCCACTGAATGAACTCATGACCTTGTCAAGGAGGAAATATCATTTTCCTCCTACCCTTCCAGTTTCCTGGCTGAGACCCTCCCACCCCGCGCTAAAAAATTAAGAACTAAGAAATTAACAGGGGAAAAACAAGCAACTTTGGTAACACATCCACCTCCTGTATACATGGGAGAGATCCAGGAAACCTGAGTAACTCCCTGAAATGGCACCAGTCAACTTCTTAAATACCGTCTCCAGCCAAAGACAAAAGATAATGTTGGGGAAAGGGAGAGGCCAATGGTGGGAGGTTTCACACAAAGTCTAGTGATCAAGGGTAACACTGTTATGCAGATTTACGTTGTTGTCTTCTCTGCTGATAAAAGTTTCTAAGGATTTGGAATCCTCTTTCTTTTTCAGTCAAGAGAGGGAGACACACTTACAAATGGAGATTTCCCTTATTTATGTAAATTTCTCTTATAAAAGGCTACCTTCTCTACAGCTTTCAAGGTCAAAATTTAGTTTTGGCGGGCACCTGGGTGGCTCAGTCTTTTGAGCTTCAGAGTCTGATTTCAGCTCAGGTCATGATCTCAAGGTTTGTGGGATAGAGCCCTGTGTTGGGCTCCATGCTGTGCTTGGAGGCTGCCTAAGATTCTCTCTGTCTTTCCCTCTGCCCCTCTCTCCCAGTCGCACTCCTGCTCTCTCTCTCTCTCACTTTTTTTAATGTTTATTTTTTGAGAGAGAGAGAGAGAGAGAGAGAGAGAGAGAGGGAGGGAGGGACAGGACCAGAGAGAGGGGGACATGGAATCTGAAACAGGCTCCAGGCTCTGAGCTGTCTGCACAAAGCACAACACGGACTCACGAACTGTGAGATATGACCTGAGCCCAAGTCAGATGCTTAACCAACTGAGCCACACAGGCACTTCTCAATTTTTTTTTTTTTTTTTTTTTTTTTTAGTTTTTGGCTACTATATTGGACATAAAATTGGTTCTCACAGTGGTTTTGATTTTCATTTCACTAATTAAAAACGAAGTTGAACATTTTTTCATTGTTTCATTTGCAGGTTCGAAATGCAGACAATGAATTGTTCAATATAAAATAAAATTTTCATAAAATTCACTTTCAGATTTTTTTGAACAGTACTTTGATTTAGGGTAGCACAAAATGCACATCAATTTTTCTATTTTATTTGTTCATTCATTTAATTTAACACATATAAGTTCTACTGTATACCAGGAACCATTCTATGTGTAACTAAGAAATTACAGTATGTTATAGAAATAGGATAAATCAGAAGCCCAACTTTTTGAAAATGGATTAGCATTAAGATGCTTTATCACGTTTACTACCATCTCACCTCCCCCAGCCCCAACCATCATCATTCATAAGATCACATATTGTGGGGTAGTTATGACTATGTGGATTGTCTCTAAACCTGAATGTAAAAGTCGATCCATTTTGCAAGTACCAGATAGAGCTTTATGTATCAATAGATTTTTGTTATCAATGGCTCTAGAAAATTTTGCATTATACGCAATTGCAGACCATTGCTGACTATTTCATGCCTTGAGAAGTATGATCTAATAACAAAAATGTTAAAAAGTTTTAACAGGTAAAGTAAATCCTAAAATGTCCCAGTTTAAAACATTAAAGGGGTGAAGATCGCTTCTCTTTCACGATCTGTTAGTGACGAATACAAACAGGGCTACAGATCCTTTCTGTGTGGACATTGCATGGTCTCTTGCCTGTGATGTCGGCCATGCTGGTCACTGTTAATGCTAAGAATTTAACCCTAGAAACGTGACTTAGTAGTCTCTTATTCAAGGGACTCTTATCTCTCTGGAAAAACTGTTTATCCAGAGTGACGCTTAATCTAGTTTGGTTTAATGTGGTTCTTGTGTGTGTACATATGTGTTAGACATGGGAATTGTTTTGTTCACTTTTCTTGGTTCTTTGGATAATTGAATAATCAAATTAACATAGGACAGATTTACAGGAGAAAAACGAATTCAGTTTCTTACTGGTGTGTGTGGTGCTTTTCTTGTTGCATACATAGCATAAAGTTTGTGGTCACATTGCTATAGAAACTATATGAGTTAAGTATGCTATAGGGGAACATGGCCAGAAACTTCAATAAGAAACTAAGCTGAAAGTTGATGGAAAATATCTGTCATCCTACAAAAACTTGACTCTCTACTGTTGCATGGGAAAATGTTGCCCATTATCTCCATAGAAAGGACACCTAGATGGTGAGCTTACCCATGGAATGACCACATACTATTCATTTTGTGGTTTCCTTAATACATACTGAATTCATATTATGTTAAATTCCCTGGAACTTGCCCAGAAAATTGATTGTCTAGTAGTTTCTTGTAAGAAATTCTTATAGCACTAAACAGTTCTTTGGGGCAAAAAAAATTTATCTACTTCTGCTGGTATCGTTTTTTAGTTATAGTTGGGGTCCTCCTTTTCTGTGCATACAGGCAAGAACATAAAATCATTTTTTAGAACTAGTCAAAACCCTCCTTGCAATAAAAATGGAACAGGTAGATGGTACCAGGGTCACCTTAAATCAACTAACCCAACTCCCAATCAAAGTAAGATTTCAGATGTAATTAACCCATTAACCTAAGGAGATGCAAAAACATCTGTAGTCAAAATTTTTCTGAGTGCTTTCTTCACTTATGTAGCAAATATCAACCTGATACTTTTTATAGTTGATTCACATACCATTATAATACATCCTAAATTTGCAGATGTTCTCTAACTAGCCTAGATTCACGTAAATGGCATGACATGGAATTTTTTCAACATTGCCTATCTCAGGAACCCTTTTCATGTGAGTCTGGAAGATTTTTTTTTGTGATGTTGGAGCTCTTACTCTTAGAGACTCAGACAGATGTCAAAGTATTTTTAGAATGAGTCTGCAAGGTATCATTATTTTGTAATTATAATCTTGTTGATTGACAGCAAATGTGTTCCATGAAAATGTTGCCTTCTTGAAGTGATCCTGGTTAGTGCTGGAGACAGACTGCTTAGAGCTAAACTCTCATGAGGGGAAAAAAAGAACTTAAAAAAAAGTGATTTTAAATTCTCTAACATAAAGATATACGATCTTTCATAAAATGTTAAAAGATTGTTTTTGCTCCCAGACTTTTAGACTTCTATTGTACCTTCCACCTGTTCAGAAATGTGATTACTGACAGGTTAAAACCTGTTGTGCAAAAGCTACTATTAAAAGTCATCTCGGTGTTGTTTATTGAAATTACAGATATTATATTTTAAGAAGGAGAGAGAAATTAGAGAGGCTACAGTCCATATGATGAATGATATTTCCCATGAGAAAGAGAATGCACAGCTGTACTCTGCTGCATGGTAGAAAAGGAGATTAAGATAAGGGAAATTGTAATATTGTTTGATGATAATATTAATGTAATTAAATAAAATAAACTAGGCTATGTTGTAACTTAACAGAAAGCTTTATTACTGATTATAACTGACATTTTAAATTGTTGCCATGTTTAGTCTTGCAAAATTGTGGGTGATTTATAACCACTGGACTGTCTTTCTTCTCTCAGAAACTTAACAGCAACTTAGTTTCAAATTCCCAGACATAGAGAGGACTTTGGGCCAAGGCAAGGCCAGAAGGATGTAAAGAGATATATAATGTATAGAGAACTGCACTGTGAGTCTAAGTGGGCGTCTGAGTTTAGGCCTAACAGTATTTACAACCAATGTGACTGAATGAAGTGTTTGTCAATTCTTTGCTTAGAATGAGTTTTTGAAGCCTAGGTTTATTTTTCGAATCTCAGAAAAATTCGTATTAAGCTACATGGTGTTGCAAATTTCAGATCTCTGAAGGGTGTGCATTAATACGTATTCAAAAATATTTTGTTATTTAAATATTATTATGTTAATTTTTGCATAATTGGATTCTTCTTCAGTGTTTGAAAGCTTCCTCTACTAGGCTAAACATGCCCTCAGTGATCTTGTTAAACAACCCCTTTATGTTCAGCTATCTTTGTCTGAATTATAACCAATGTATGCAGTTTTTTTGATTAAAAAAAAAAAAAAGGCTTTACCAGAATTTTGATTTGGAAAGAGAAAAGTTACAGCAAATTTTGATCAGTTCATCCTGATTAATGAGTAATTCAAATAAAAGCCTGGATTTTTCATGTTCTCATAGGGTTGTATGTACCTGAAGAGGAGGAGATGATGTAGAAATTAGAAAACCTGATGATAAATGTGTTAGTCAAGATTTGACACAAACTCGAGACGAAAAGTTTTCTGAAAATCAAACAAATTCCCTATGAGTCCTCACATTGGCAAAGCAGTTATATAAATGTCGCTAAAGTTTTTCAAATTGAAATCTAAACTGAAGCATTTTGAAGTGATTTTGCAAGTAAGAGTTTACTCAAGATGTTTCACAAAATGAATGGAATATCACAGTGAGGAAATTATTTCAGTAATGGTAAAGTTAAGCGAAGCTTTCATTATAAGGTCCAATAATACTCAGTAGGGTACTTGCTCATGAATTTAAACTGGAATGTTTTTATTCTGAAGTTTAGAGGACATCACAGTCATTCAGGAAATGCATGGAATAAGTGATTTTTTTTTTAATCTTCCAGATTAGTGTCTTAGTTTCATTTACATATATGTAAACAAACCAAATCTATATCCTATGCATATAATGCCATTCTGATAAGTTTTACAGATCATATTATTTATATAAAATTTGTTTTGCTTGGCAGCTTGCTTTGGCTTAACCTACAAATTAATATGGCCCCTCCCAACTTCTTTGTGCCATTATCCTCTCCTTCCTGGAGTAACAAAATAGCAACCTAACTGGTTTTCCTCATCCACTCGTGCCCCCCTTCTGTCATCCTAATTGCAGCTCTCACAGCAACCTTTAAAAAAGGTCAATTAAATCATCTCACCTCTTCATTAAAACTCTTCTCATTCTACCAAGAGTAAATTCCAAATCTTTTACCTTGACCTATATAACCGAACCATGCTTCCCTCTCAATTTCAACTCAGCTTTGTTCTTGTAGCTTCAGACAAGCCAGCTCCCTCTTAGCTCTCAAATGTATTAAACTGTTGACCCCCTTGTTATCTACTTATTTATAATTTTCTCTGGCTGGAATGCTCTTTTCCCGTGCTTCTGCTTCCTGAGTAATCAGACATTCATTCATCTACTCATTCGTTCATTTGTTCGTTAGTTTACTCAGTAATTCAGTGATTCTCAGTTGGAGGCAATTTTGCCCCCCAGAGGACGTATGACAAATTCTGGTGATGTTTGTCATTGTCTCAATTGAGGATGGTGGAACGGTCCTACTGGCATCTCCTGAGTAAAGGCCAAGGATGCTGCTAATCTAACTATGGTATATAGGAGAGCCCATCATAACAAAAAATTAACAGGAGGAAAACATCAGTAGTGCCAACACTGGGAGTCTCTTCAAATAATTTGACCCTTCTAGATGCCTGTGGTGGTAAACCAGATGAATATGGCAGAACATTTAATAAGCTAATACATTAGAGGAAAGACAGTCCATAAACTGGTTAATGAACAAGTAAATATATCCTCCAAATCACTCTGAGTGCTGTTAAGGAAGAGAGGACAAGAGAGTATCCAGTGAAATTTACTTTAGGGCAAGTGGTGTTGGAAGAGGTGGTATTCATGCCAAGACCAGAGGAATGAAAAACACAGCTACAGCTTATTTATTGAACATGAACAGTAAAAAGTTGTGTTTTTCTTAACCATGTCTTTTTATTGTAACTGAGGAAACCTCAAATTATTCTTTAGAACCTTTTCATCACATATTCTTTGCCAGGGGGACTAGTCTAGCATTTGTCTCTTGTGGGTAATGAAATCCTCACAAAGTTGGTGAATCCCCATTTCTGTGAGATTACCTGAAAAAATGTATATAGGGCTCCTAGCTTGGTTGGAAAGCAAAATGTTGTATCTCTAATGAGTAACAAAAGTTTTCATTCTATGGCAAGATAGCATAGAATATTATAATACTTTTCCATATTTATTTTAAACAATTTCAAATCATATTATTTCTCTGTAGAAGGTCCCATGCTTCTAGGTGAGGAATGTTCTCAGGAGTAAGTTAGTACATTAAATAACATTTACACGACATAATTTTAAAGCTGGCAAAAGAATGGGGTCTCTTTCTTATCCTTTTCTTACTTTTTGAACAGTGTGCCAGCAACACATGATGTCTAATCATTTGAATTATACATGTTCAATAAATAATAAAAAAAAAGAACTGTTTTAAGTATCAACTGCTACTGAAATGTTAATGTCTGTCGACTCAGTGTCTGTAATCTTACTCTGTACTCTGCACAGAATCTTTTGGACATTTCCATTTGACTATCTCATAGGCCTCTGAACCCCCTTGTCCAAAACTAAATCTGTCATTATCGTCACTAGTGTATCTCTTCTTATGAGATTATTTATCTTGGTGAAGGGTATTATTTGGCACTTAGTAAGCCAAAAACAAAAACCAAAAACCAGAAACCTAGGAGTGATCGCTTGAAGGGAGGTCTTGAAAATGTTTTTTTGTTTGTTTGTTTTTAAGTAAGTTTATTTAAATTTGAGACAGGGAGAGGGAGAAAGAGAGCAAGAGAGAGTGATAGCGCTGACAAGGTGGAGCCTGACATGGGGCTTCTTCCCACAAAATGCAACGTATTGACCTGAGCTAAAATCAAGAATTGGACAATTAACCAACTGATTCACCCAGGCACCCTGACAGTGTTCGCTTCTTGACCTGAGTGCTTGTTAAATAGGTGCATTAGATCCGTGAAAATTCGTTGAGCTGTGCACTTACGACCTGTACAGTTTTCTCTGTATATGTCATATTTTAGGAAAATGATTTCATACATGTGCTAGAAATTAGGCTGCATCTTTTTCTCTCACTCACCCAGCATATCTAATGGGACAGCAAAAAGTTCCATACTGGCTGTTTTTTAGTGTTCCTTATATCTTTAGTATTGTGATCACTGTTTACCCCATCTGCTGCTCAAAAATTTCTCTGGTGCAGGTATTATTATTATTATTTCCATTTTACACGTGAAGAAGCAGAGACTTAGGCTAAATTACTTGTTTAAGATCACACAGCAACAAAATGGCAGAAGTGGAATTTGAATCTGAGCCAGTATTTGCAGTCACCCTGGTATCTTACCTCTCATATGTTTCATCCCCATAAAAACGAAATATGCCACTTCTTATCCATTCATGCTACTTGTCTTTAGATCTTTGTTCCTATAGTATAATGATAATATTTTAAGAAGTCTTGTAGACTTTAGTCTACTCTAAATTCATTTTAAATACTGCTTGAGTTAGTGGTCTTTCTAGAATGTAAAACTCTATGTGTACTTTATTTAAAATCTGTTAATTCAGCCATTTGCAACCTTGGCTACATATTGGAATGACAAGCCCCCACTCAAGATCAATTAAATCACAATTTCTGAAGATGGGGACCTAGTAGTGAGCATTTTTAAAAAGCTCCCTGGGGGGACGCTAATGTGCAGCCAGGCCTGAGAACCGTTGCTTTAGCATTGCTCTTCAGTTTTTATGCTAAAAATAAACTCTTCATCAATGCACAAAAGGCCCTTCATTATCTGATCCCTGCTTCCCTATCTCATACTTCCTCTGCTATAACTCCCTTCTTCCTCAACTTAGTGTCTCACCTTCAGCAGTATATATTTTATTTTTATTATACAAAATCTTGGTTTTCCCTCTGAGGTCTTTTATATATTTATATATATATATATACACACACACACACACACATACACACACCTCTGAAGTCTTATATATATATATATATATATATATACACCTTTATATATATATATATTATATATACACCTTTATATATTATATATAATATACCTTTATATATTATATATAATATACCTTTATATAGGTATACATAATGTATACCTATATATACCTTTATATATTTTATATATATATATATAATTTGTATATATATATATACACCTTGCCTTTATACAGACCAGTCCTCCTTGAATGTTCTTCTCTTGGCTCTCAATTTAATTGAATTTTTGTGTCTCTTGCAAACAGGTCTGATATCACCTTCTCTGTGGACATTGCTCTAACTTCTATTTGTTTAGTTGTTTAGCTATTCATTATTGATTTATTTCTTTTTTTATGAGTTAATACGTGTAGGTGGCAAAGAATTCATAAAGTATAAATGGGTATATATTAATAAGTCTTGCTAATACTCCAGTCCCCAATTCAGTCTCCTAGAGACAGTATTTCTAGATTATTAATTTATCATTACAGAAGTATATACTATACTTATACAAATATACATGTGTACATATATGTGTGTATGCTTTTGAACACATGGTTACATGTTACATACAATCTTTTGCTCCTTGCTTTTTTCATGTAAGAATACAGCTTATAATTTCTTATCTTAACAAAAGGAACTTTATCAGTCTTTTTAATATTTTCATATTATTCTCTAATTTGGATAAACAGTAAATTTATTCAGCTAGATCCCAACTTATATCATTTAGGTTGTTTCCTATCTTTGTTTTTACAAAGGATACCTGAGTATTAAAAATTACAGTACAGAGAATTATATTTCTTTGTATGAGTAACACATTTTTTTAAAGTTTATTTATTTTTGAGAGAGAGTGCACAGGGGCAGGGAGGAGTAGAGAGGGAGAGAAAGGAACCGAAGCAGGCTCTGTGCTGACAGCAGAGAGCCCGACGCAGGGCTCGAACTCATAAACCGTGAGATCATGACGGGAGCCGAAGTCAGACACTTGAGCGACCGAACCAACCACCCAGGTGCTCCGTAACTCAGTTCTTTAAGTGCAATGGTTATGCCAGAGACTATATACATTTTAAAATCTGACAGAATGTGCTATATCTCTCTCCAAAGTATCCTCCTCATTTATTTGTTCTTGGAACACGGCCACTTTATTTGTACTTCTCTCTACTTACTTCAAGAGTAGAAATGATCATTTTAGACTATAGACATTTCATTCTTTCATTCATTCATTCATTCATTGATACAGATTCCTCATTTATTTCAAAATGATTTCATAAGAGTTCATATAAGTACTGTACCCTAGGCCCTAGAGATGGATTTATTGTATAATATGAACTGTGTTTCTCACTCTCAAAGAACATGTTGTCTAGTGAGGGAGAGAGAAAGTAAAGAGGCAGTGACAATTCTAGGTTGAAGGCTACAGTGGAGCTGGTGGAGCAGGGGCAGCTAATCCCATCCTGGAGTATGAGGCTGGTACCTATAAGAAGTGGCTTCTAAATTTCTAAGAGTTACTCAAGGCAGTATGTTCTCAGAACACCTACATTGCTCAGTGACAAGAGAGGACATAATGCAGTTTGGGAATTGAGAGCGCTCAGTGTGGTTATAACGTAGGTGGTTTAAAGCGAATTTGGATAAGGGATGCTCATGTTGGAATAGAAAGGTAAGCAAGCCAGGAAGGCCTTACAAACCTTGGTAAAGAGTTGGAATTTGACATCACGGCCAGTGGGGTGAGGGCCATGTTGTGGCTCTAATCAGTGTGTTAGTGCGGTGAGAAATAGGCTTCACGAGGTTATTCTCTCATGGACAGAATAGGTAGGAGATTACAAACTTAATCCACATTGAGAGAGTCTTATAGGAGGCAGATGAAGAAAAAGGGCCATAACTGGAGACAGTTAGGCGTTGGAGTCAGTAGAACCAGGTGAGTGATATGAAATGCAGTGGTGAAGGAAAAGAAAGTAAAGAGATGAGGCTAGGGTTGTGACTTGGGTAACCTAATCGATGATACTAATTCTCCTATCTTCTTCCTCATTGATTACAAGCTCTCTGAGGAGCTTCTTATTTGCAAGCATGTGTCTGTCACACAGACTTTAGAAAACTAAGTGAATGCATGACCATAACACCATCAGTGAGTACGTATTTAGGACTTATTGTAAATGACAAGATTTCTTTCTCTTTTTATGGCTGAATAATAGTCCATTGTATATATACTTTTTTTTTTAATAAGGCCAAAGATTCAGAGTTGAATAACTGCTTATAATTTATTAGGAAAATATTAAATAGATAAAAGTAGATGGTATTATAAATAGCTCACTTAATCATCCTCCATGCTTGATCCCTTTCCTGTATTCATGTTCAGACCTTCTATATTGATCTTTAAGCTCATTTTGCTATATAATTTTAACCTTAGAATTTCTGTAGTATCATCCTTAGTGGTACCAAGAGGTGTTGGGGAGCCTCAGGGTGCTCACCTGCCTTCAGCAGAGAATAATCTTCACGCCAAAGTGTCCCCTCTTGAGATGGCTTGCCCTTGGGGCCTACACTGTTGATTTTAAAAATTAGATGTTAACTTATTATTTAATTCCAACTTAATTCCATTAAAATATATAGTAAGATTTATCCCCTCATAAAAATTAAAAGCTCTTGCCTGAGCTTTCTCAAAATATATCACATCCTACTTCATATTTTAATTTTTTTTTATGTCACAAACCTTTTTATCTTTCAGTGTTACTGGAACAGCAACTGCCAACTACCTTACATTTTATTTTATTTTATTTTATTTTATTTTATTTTATTTTACCTTACATTTTAGATACCTTTATACAGCAAACATTTTCATATCGTGTGCTTATTGGAGAAACTGACTAAATAAATAACAAGAAGTTTTAAATTAAATAATATTTATAATTTCAACAACACTTTACACATTTAATAAGATATTTTTACTTTGGGTTGTTTAGAGTTTCTTCGTGTGAGCCGCTGTGGCCTAGAAATGTGAGGTTTACTGAATGAAATGTAGATGTAAATTTCCTTTTTTCCATTCATACACACACACACACACACACACACATATAGACATATAAAGTTTATGTATGTAAGGCATATGGAACAGTAATGACTTGAAGTATTCCTTATGATGACTTTGCTTAAGGAATAAAATATTGCCACTACTCCGCAGGCCCCTCCATGTTACCCTCCTCAATTATACTTCCATTCCTTCTTCCACACCCTTATTCTGTATTTATTATTTATGTTCTTATGGTTTTATCATGAGTGTACATATTCTCAGTGAATAATTTTAGCATATTATGTACTTAATTTACTATGGTAAAAGAACAGCCTATAAGACATTATTCCAACTTAAGAAATTTTAAGCAACTTGAGGTAATAAGACATGTATACATTAAAAGTTCAGAATGTAAAGTTGCTTTTGATTAATGTTAAGTCATATAGGCTTAAGATTATAAGGGATCATAGAGATCATATGCCCCAATGGTGTTTAAACCTTTTTATTTTTTCTTTACCCATAAAACAAGATCTAACTTAAAGAAGACCCAAACAGAAAATTAGAGCTACTCAGGTGAAGCATGGAGTTTTTAGAACTCAGTTTCCAATTCACTAATAAGTCAAAACCTTTTTTTTCCCTTTATTTTTTATGTAAGTGCGTCATACAGAGTTTATGTGACTTGTTCAAATTTACTCAATTTACTTTTGCCAGAGCCAGTTTAAGAATCTAGAACATTCTGCTTTAGAATTGAGCATAAACTTTTTCTTTTTCTTTTTTAATTTTTAATGTTTATTTTTGAGACAGAGAGAGTGTGAGGGGGCAGGGAGGGGCAGAGAGAGAGAGGGAGACACAGAATCTGAAGCAGGCTCCAGGCTCTGATCTGTCAGCACAGAGCCCGATGTGGGGCTTGAACCCACAAGCCATGAGATCATGACCTGAGTTGAAGTCAGGTCCAGTTAACCACTGAGCCACCCAGGCACCCTGAGCATAAACTTTTTCTATGATATACTGTATTAAAAACAGAAACCAAAAATGAAATAAAAAGAAATAAAATTAAATAAAGCAGTGGATAGGTCAGAAGTGTAAAAGTAAAATGTGTACATGAAGCTGAAAGGTAGTAGGAGTGAAACACGCAGATCTTAATGTGTATGGACATTTTGTGAGTTAGACCAAAATCCTGGCCAGTGAAATGCCCATGGCTAGTTGAACATAGGAAGCTCCTGGGGCGCCTGGGTGGGTCAGTTGGTTAAGCATCCGACTTACCCTCGGGTCAGGATCTCAAGGTTAGTGAGTTCCAGCACCACGTCTGGCTCTGTGTTGACAGCTAAGAGCCTGAAGCCTGCTCCAGATTCTGTGTCTCCCTCTCTCTGCTCCTCCCTTCCTCTCTCTGTCTCTCTGTGTCTCCCTCTCAAAAATAAATAAACATTAAAAAATTTTGTTAAATGCTCAGCTCCTGTTTAGTTCAATTCATTGGTACCCACACCAGAATTTAGTGCTACATATATATTTTTTGCCAGATATTTTATTTTCCTTTTTTTTTTTAGATATATATTTATTTTTGAGAGACAGCATGAATGCAAGCCGGGGAGGGGCAGAGAGAGAGGGAGACAGAGCATCTGAAGCAGGCTCTGCAGCTCAGAGCCTGATGCAGGATTTGAGCTCATAAACTGTGAAATAATGACCCGAGCCAAAGTTGGACACTCAACTGACTGAGCCACCAAGGCCAGATATTTCATTTTTCCAGAACAGCTAAGGGTCTAGATTTTTAAATTTTTTTAATGTTTATTTATTTTTGACACACAGAGAGAGAGACAGAGCATGACTGCGGGAGGGGCACAGAGAGAGAGGGAGACCCAGAATTCAAAGCAGCCTCCAGGCTCCGAGCTGTCAGCACAGAGCCTGACGCAGGGCTCGAACTCACGGAGTGTGAGATCATGACCTGAGCTGAAGTCGGATGCTCAACCTAATGAGCCACCCAGGCGCCCCATAAGGGTCTAGATTTTTATGTGGAATCTTGTATACTGCATATTTCTCCCATAAGGTGGGGATTTTAAAAAATTTTGTCTATTGATGAATCTGACACACTTGGAACAGTGTCTGGCATGTAGTAGATAATCAAGCCTTATTTGATTACTAATTTGGAAAGGTTTCTTCATTTAAAAATTCTGTACAAGTACTGGAAAATGTATCTTGGGATCTCAATTAGCTCTGTGACTTCTAGTTCAAATCTTGCGTTTTATTTATTTATTTTTTTAAATGTTAATTTATTGTGAGAGAGAGCACGAGTCGGGGAGGGGTAGGGAGAGAGGGAGACACAGAATCTGAAGCAGGATCCAGGCTCTGAGCTGTCAGCACAGACCCCGATGCGGGGCTCGAACCCACAAACCACGAGATCTTGACCTGAGGTGAAGTTGGACACTTAACCGACTGAGCTTCCCAGGCAGCCCTGTGATACCTCCAGCTTTGATCTTCTTTCTCAAGACTGCTTTGGCTCTTCATGGATTTTTGTAGTTCCGTACACATGTTAGAACTGTTTGTTATATTTGTTGAGAAATGCTATTGGCATTTTGATAGGGATTGCATTGAATCTAGATTGGTTTTGGTAGTATGAACATTTTAAGACTATGCTTCCAATCCACGAGCATGGCATACCTTTCCTGTTGGACCATATTAATCCCATTCTTTTTTTATGTTATTTAAAAATTTGTTTTAAATGTTTATTCTCGAGAGAGAGACAGAGCATGAACGGGGGAGGGGCAGAGAGAGAGGGAGACACAGAATCCGAAGCAGGCTCCAGGCTCTGAGCTGTCAGCACAGAGTCCGACGTGATGCTCAAACCCACAAACCGTGAGACCATGACCTGAGCTGAAGTCAGACGCTGAACCGACTGAGCCACCCAGGTGCTCCTCAAATCTTTTTGCTTTAGATAAAGAGACAGAAAATGACTTTCGACTGCATAACGTGACATATGGAGCCCAGGAACTTTCTCAAGTAGGCCGGAATCACTGTCTGACTTCTCTAGCTCCTTTGCCTTACCTTTCTTTCCTCTTGTGGGTGACAGTAGTGAAGTGAACTTATCTTTGTAGCAAAACAAACATCTTGTGAGAGAACATGGTTCTTAAAACAAATTACTTTTTAAAAAAGCCCACATGGAGGCTTAAGTTTAGAGCCAAAGTATAAACATATAATAATTACTCATCAAAGCAATTTTATTCCTGGCTTCTGGGGGGAAAAATCCCTTAAAAATAAAATGCCATTTCTGCATGTGGGATTTGCAATTATATTTAACACGGATATGCTGTATTGCCTGACGACTCCTTTATTTTTGAAGAAGAATACTGTGAGTTTCTCAGTACATTTTACTTACTACTTAAAATGGAGAAAAGTTGAGAGGGGAAGACTAATTAGAAAACAGTTGCCTACAATCCAATGAACTGAGCCTGCCAGACACATTCATGTTCTTCTTAATATTGATGAACACATGTTATACTGATTGTAGAAAATCAAGAGAAAATGACTTGTTTTGAACTTAAAAATAGGAAACATGAAGAC
This sequence comes from Acinonyx jubatus, assembly GCF_027475565.1. NCBI lineage: Eukaryota > Metazoa > Chordata > Mammalia > Carnivora > Felidae > Acinonyx > Acinonyx jubatus. The sequence goes on along the minus strand of NC_069389.1, from coordinate 27,925,868 downwards.
AAAACCCAGAGAAGCCTTTGGGTATATCAGCCTCTTTAACTTGAATTATATAATACCAGTTGGCAAATGCTTTAAAATTGCTGACAGACACTAACTGCTAGTTACTACATGAAAGGTGGTAAATCAGATGGGGCAAGAAAAGGATAATTGTGATTCACCAAATATTAAAGATTCCCGAAATTAGAACCCGCCTCCCTTAGCTGTGGGTTTTCTTATGAAAGACTTCACAGTATCATAGACTTTCTCTACATCCTCTGTGCTTCTATTTATGACAATAACAAAAACTGTTTTTCTTCTCCCCTCTCTCTCTCTTCCCCTCTTGTGTCATCATCTCCTCTTACCTTCTTCCCTGCATTCCTTTATTTTTTTCCCTTGTTTTATGATTATGAGTGAGATATTTTTTAAAAAGATTAAAAGGTGCTCAACGTCACTCCTCATCAGGGAAATACAAATCAAAACTACAATGAGATATCACCTCATGCCTCTCAGAGTGGCTAAAATGAACAAATCGGGAGACTATAGGTGCTGGCGAGGATGGGGAGAATCGGGAACCCTCTTGCGCCATTGGTGGGAATGCAAACTGGTGCAGCCGCTCTGGAAAACAGTGTGGAGGTTCCTCCAAAAATGAAAAATAGACCTACCCTATGACCCAGCAATAGCACTGCTAGGAATTTACCCAAGAGATACAGGAGTGCTGATGCATAGGGGCACTTGTACCCCAATGTTTATAGCAGTACTTTCAACAATAGCCAAATTATGGAAAGAGCCTAAATGTCCATCAACTGACGAAAGGATCAAGAAGATGTGGTTTGTATATACCATGGCATACTACTTGGCAATGGGAAAGAATGAAATCTGGCCTTTTGTAGCAACGTGGATGGAACTGGAAGGTGTCATGCTGAGTGAAATAAGCCAGGCAGAAAAAGACAGATACCATATGTTTTTGCTCATGTGTGGATCTTGAGAAACTTAACAGCAGACCATGGGGGAGGGGAAGGGGGAAAAAAGTTACAGATAGCGAGGGAGGCAAACTATAAGAGATTCTTAAGGACTGAGAACAAACTAAGGGTAGATGGGGGTGGGAGAGAGAGGAAAGTGGGTGATGGGCATTGAGGAGGGCACTTGTTGGGATGAGCACTGGGTGTTGTATGGAAACCAATTTGACAATAAATTATATTTAAAAAAAGATTAAAATATTTGGGGTGCCTGGGTGGCTCAGTTGCTTCAGTGTCCGACTTTGGCTCAGGTCATGATCTCACGGTTTGTGAGTTCGAGGCCGGTGTTGGGCTCTGTGCTGACAGCTTGGAGCCTGGAGCCTGCTTCAGATTCTGTGTCTCCCTGTCTCTCTACTCCTCCCCTGCTCCCTCTCTCTCTCTCTCTCTCTCTCTCTCTCTCTCTCTCTCTCTCAAAAATAAACATTAAAAGAAAAGTTGAAAATGTTAGTCACCATTAATATTTTTTTTTTACGGTGAGTGAAGATGTATTCTCAGAAACGGGAGTTTAATCTAAGCATTGTTATGAACTTCTAAAGAAGTGACCTGAAGCACTAGAACTATTTTAAGGGCATATTTGATATCCAAAATAAAAACACGTAAAATGTCCAGTCAGTAACGTAAAAGCACTTTGCTTTGTAATCACAGTTATTTAGCTGTTTGAAGCTCATTTTAAACTATCATTGGAGTCGATGAAAAAAGACTTGGTCGGTGCAAAAACCCTCCAAAGGAGAGACTGTAAACATTTTATCCTGAATATTTGCTGCTTCAGTTGCTGATGTGTTTAACTTGGCCTCATACAATTCAAGCTCTGTACACCACCATGTTCCTGAATCGAAAATGTATTTTCACTTACAGCTATATAAAACCCATCATCTGCTAATACATTTAATATGGCAAAGATACTTTTCTTAAACACCGTGCGAACTAAGGGTTCATTCTGTCATTGGAAATTGGGAGATGTTCAGTTGCTCCAAATTTTAACTTGAATAACCTTGAAAAATAGTTCTCCATTTAACACCCTGTGTTGTGCTTGTCTTGCAGTCAAGTGAATTATCTTAGTTACTGGAGTGTTACACGACACCAGTTGTTCGGTTACCACTGCCGTAAAAATAGCTCTGTCCCCACACCCCTTCAATAGGGTTGCTTCTAGGACCCTGATTTTTTCTAATCTATAGCTTAGCCCTCAAAGCAATGTGGCCTCTTGCTGTTTGCTTCTCATTATCCCTGCAGTTTCAATTATATATGCGACTCTTGGCTTTATTTTAAAACAGTTGTGCATTGCTGATGAGCCCCGAAGTCACCAGGGGTGGCTGGTGTCAATAGTGAGTCTATGCAGAGCTATTTTTATCCATAAAACCATTTACTTCCTATATGACGAGAGGTGCTGAAGTGAAACCTGCCTCCTATTATACCCTCGGGGTGTAATCACAAGGGGCGTGATCACAGCATCCTGATTAAGGGACCAAGACTAGAACAGGCTGCTCAGGGTTATGCTGAGGAGTAGGGCGTTCTCCACGTGGTTTTGAACTCTTCTTAGGAAAAGCATCAGGGCGCAGCACATCTAATTCTTTTGATAGCACAGCTGTGTACATAAACCCCTGTATCCTGGTTTCTGCTCAGAGGCTGTGCTCTTAGATTTAATTTTCTTATAAGTCATTACAGCCATTATTGTTCATTTAAACCTTGGTAAGAAAAGTATTACTAGTTCCCAATGTGCTAGAGGATTCCATGTATTTTATCTCCTGAACAATTATGAGTTATAAGGAGTGAAGACTGTCAACATTGCTTATTTATTTTATGTATGTATGTGTATATATATATATATATATATATATATTTATTTTATATATATATAAATATATATTAATTATATATATATAAATATATATTATTTATTTATTTTATATATATATAAATATATATATAAATATATATATATATATATATATAAATTTTGTCTATACATGTGTATATGCATTTTTTTATTCTAACCCATCTCAGCACTCTTAATAGCTTCTTGCCCACAGGAAAATATGTAAGCCTCTTATCAGGAGTCCTTCTATGGCCCTGAAATAGGAATCTTTCCGGTTCTGCTTTTAAACATCCACTCTGAGCCTTCTTTCAATGGCCTGGAACCCCAGTGTTTGTTTTATTGCCTTATACCCACCTGGATTCTGCCTCTCTGACTATTGGAGACTGTCCCATTGGAACAAGAGTGTCTGAATGGCTGCTGTCCCAGAATGCTCTCAAAAACTTATCTTCCACAAGCCAAAGTTATAAGCCAAAGCCATGACCCTGACCAACCTTGAAGTCTCCAAGTCCAGGCTTAGACTAGCACAGCAATACACACTTTGCTCCCATGTGAGAGAAGATTGAATTTTACTCAGAACTACAACTCTTCTTTTATAATCCTGGAGAATTTTGTTGTGATGAATTAAACAGGAGCGTAAAGTAGTTGCTCTGGTTCCATCCTGAATCTTTGTCATGGTATTACATAGCTAAACCAGTTGCACTGCCGTTTTCGTGTAGATAATGAAACAAAACAAAATAGTATTGGGTGAAATAAGTATGGTAGTCCTCTCTTTGTTGTCATAGACTGAATGTTTTGTTCTCCTAAAATTCACATGTGATGATGGTATTTTGGAAATGAGGCTTTTGGGAGGTGACTATGTTTAGATGAGGTCATGAAGGGGTTCTCAAGATGGGATTAGTGTCTTTATTTTTTTAAACTTTTTTAATGTTTATTTATTTTTGAGAGAGAGCAGAGCATGAGTGGGGGAAGGGCAGAGGGAGAAAGAGACAGAATCCAAAACAGGCTCCAGGCTCTGAGCTGTCAGCACAGAGCCCGACGCGGGGCTTGAACTCAGGAACTGTGACATCATGACCTGGGCCAAAGTCGGACGCTTAACTCACTGAGCCACCCAGGCGTCCCAGGATTAGTGTCTTTATAAGAGACACCAGAGAACTTCTTTGCTCCCTCTCTGCCCTGTAAGGGCCCAGCACAAGGGTGCAGGAGGAGAGCTCTCACCAGAACCCGACCATGCTGGCATCTTCATCTCAGAGTTCCATTCTCTAGAACTGTGAGGAAATAAACTTCTGTTTGAGCCATCTAGTCTCTGATGTTTTGTTATGGCAGCCTGTGATGACCAAGGCACTTGTATTGTTCCTAGAGCCAATATTTGATTTTGTTAAAACACGCAGACACAAATGACGACAATGACAATACCAGTGAACCGTGTAATTTTGATATCAAAAAGCAGGTTTGTGGGGATGGAGCTACTGGTTAGCTCTTACCCCCATAATAATGGCGTGTGAGAAGACTTATCCTAACTTAGTGGCTTCCAACAGGCATTCTCATTGTTAAGCAGGACTGACTGACTGTAGATGGGCTGGATTTGGTGGTTCTGCTTCAGGATGCGGGTCGGGCTCGGCTTCACGCTGAAGATCGAACTTGGATTTGTTCAAAGTATCACATATGGAGGCCCAAGCTGAAGTGTCAGTTGCTCCCCAGTGCGTGTTATGCTCGTGGGGGTCCACTGGATGACAAGATAGCAAGCCCAAACATGACCCCGCACACTTCAAGGCTGTGTTGCTGTCATCTTGTTAACATCCCCTTGACCAAAGAAGATCATTTGTCCCACCATAGGCCCTATATATAATTTTATTATCTAAGAATAGAAAGTGAGACCAATAAATCAATTTATGGCAGTAGGAAAGTAGGAGATTATTAGTGAAAAAATTAGTTTCAGTGGATATGTTGCTTTTATGTGTGAATTCGCAAACATTTCTAAAATATATTTCATGTTTCCAACTTAACTGTGATAATGGCACAAGAAAAACTTCTGAAGTGTCCAGAGATCCCTTTTTTGCTTAATAACCCCACTATTTGCCACAGTAAATGTAACCATCTCCAGAGCTTTTATTTGAAGGCTTTGATAAAGGTTAAGATTTTACTGAGGAGGAAAATGATCACTATCCTATCTTAAAAGGGTGCATATCATATAAGATACTTTATGCACATCACGCACATCATGTAAACATAGGTTCAAAACCACAGACATATGACATAGGTGATGTATTCTGCTAATTTTGTAGCAAAGGAAATGGAGAGCAAGAACAAATAGGCGACGCACGTGTCTAAGAGAACACAGTTGGGGAACTGTGGTCTAATCTGGCTCTAAATGTGGCCTTTTCTGTTACAAGGACCAGAGACAAGAGCCAGCTTATTATAAGGATGCATAGGGAACTAAGGAAGGTCAGGAAGCTGTCTGAACAACTGAATAACCAGACATCAAGGAGACTGTAATGTCACTTTGGAGAACGGCGGTCACAGAAGCTGATTTCATGGGTAATCGGACCACTGAAGTGGACACAATGCAGCAGTTCATCTACCATTATAGATGTTGTTCCACCATTCCTAAGAATTAACTGCTTTCAGTCCCTGCTTCTACTATCTTCTCTACTCCCTAGGGACAGATGATTGTCATTCTAATATAAACTTTCCAGAAGAAAGTGTTCGATAGGGCAGCTGGTCACCATCGTGTATGAGAGGATCAAGTTGTCTTCCTTTGTCTTTGAGTTGGTTTTTAGTCTTTGATGCTCATGCTTGAACAGTCACTGTGGCCAGGGTAATGGAATATGCTCATTGCCTAGGCCCATGGTGGAAACGCCACCAACCAACACACAGAATTTAGGAGAAGTGAATTTCCCCAAATTCTCTTTGGTATAGTGTTACCACAGGAAGGAGATGTAGATACTGGCATGCTAGAACACAGCACATGTTTGCAACAAGCAGTGATCTAATCTAGTCATTTTGTTTCTTTTTACGTTTATTTATTTTGAGAGAGAGAGAGAGAGAGAGAGAGAGAGAGAGAGCGAGCGCGCATGCCAGTAGAGGAGGGGCAAGAGAGAGGGAGACAGAGAATCCCAAGCAGGGTCCACCCTTTCAGCGCAGAGCCCGATGCCGGCCTTGATCTCAAGAACCATGAGATCATGACCTGAGCTGAAATTAAGAGTCAGTCCCTTAACTGACTGAGCCACACAGGTTTCCCCAATCCAGTCATTTTTAATCTTGATTGAGTTTGAATCTTGATTACCTGCTTGGCTTGGTAAAAAAAAAAAAAAAAAAGAGTTTGGTGAGTTCTAGAGAGTGTTGGGAGGTGTGCACCTAGATCAGAGTGTGAGGGATTGAGTGGTAGGCAGAGACCAGGTCACATGCGAATTGTTGGCAGTTTGGAGCTGTGTGTTCTGTGATCAAACCAACAGAGAATCTCTCTACTGTTCAGGAAATTGCTTGAAGTCTAGTGACCAATGCTTTCCAAGTTGTCAAGTAGCCATTTTAATAACTGATGAGTCAGGGAGGGTTTGATAGCTTTCATTTCCAAGTCACATGGCTATACTGATCTTGGACATAAGCAGGCAGTGTCCCTAAAACTATGGTCCGATTCAAGGGTGGCAAGATTCCAGGTCTAAGGAGAGGAAATTCAGTCACTAGTGTGGGGAAGAGAGGTTTGAAGAACCTCAAATCCGACTATGACAGCAGCTACTATAGCCACATGCTGCCAGCTCTGAATTGCCATGGTTTTCTACTCTCTGTAAATCTTCAATAACAATAAATGTACTGGTGGTTATATCAAGTAGTCATATATAGATTGTGAACCCTTCTCACATAATCATTTTGTTTTTACCACAGTCTGGTGAATCCACCAGGTTTAGTCCCAGTTTTATTGATCAGAAAACAGAAGTAGAGAGAGACTGAGAAGGTTGTGATAGTAAGTGTGGGAGTCAGACAGAGAAGCCTGGCTTTTCTCATTCCCCTTCTAGGTGGCTTGATTGAATTGTCTCCACAAGCCTTAATTTTGTCCTTTATAATCTCTGATTCCCGTAAAACCTATGAAAGAGAAGAAAATGGGGGAACAAGGAAAGGAAATACAATTTAGAACAATTAAAAAAAAATTTTTTTTCAACGTTTATTTATTTTTGGGACAGAGAGAGACAGAGCATGAACGGGGGAGGGGCAGAGAGAGAGGGAGACACAGAATCGGAAACAGGCTCCAGGCTCTGAGCCATCAGCCCAGAGCCCGACGTGGGGCTCGAACTCACGGACCGCGAGATCGTGACCTGGCTGAAGTCGGACGCTTAACCGACTGCGCCACCCAGGCGCCCCTTTTTTTTTTTTAATTTTTTTTTTTTTTAGAACAATTTTTAAATTTACTTGGACTGAATCTGGCTCTGTTGTCACAAGGTGTAGATTCAAATCCTCATGATTCTAGTGTTGTTACTTCATCTTAATTTATACGATCTACTTACTTCTCTTCCAGTCTCTGTCTCTGTCTTTTAATCTAGCTTTCTTTTTTGCCTATTACATATTTGAGGAGTTTGCTGAGAAAAAAAAAAATCTCTGCTTTTCATTAGTTATGGGCCAGATACACAGACAGGTGTGTATATAATAGGAATGAATGTTGACCTCAAAACTCAGATGTGGAAGAAATGTAACTCTGGTTTCTTGCCATATTTTGGAGCTGTACTCCAGCTCAACAATGTCTAGTAGAAATATAATGTAAGCTACACATATAACTTAAAACTTTCTGGTAGACACTTTAAAAAGTAAAAAGAAACAAGTGAAGTTAATGATATATTCTATTTAATTCAGTATAGCTAAAATAGGATTTCAGTGTGCAATGAATATAAAAAAAAATGTCGGGAAGAGGGACGCCTGGGTGGCTTAGACGATTAAACGTCCAACTCTTGATTTTTGCTCAGGTCAGGATCTCGCTGTTCCTCAGTTCAGGCTCCACATCGGGCTCTTCTCTGATGGTGTGGAGCTTGCTTGGGATTCTCTCTCTCTTCTCTCTCTGCACTTCCCCACTCTTTCTTTCTTTCCTCAAAAATAAATAAACTTTAAAAAATGTTGAGAAGACATTTCATATTCTTTTTTTTTAAGTTTATTTATTTTTGAGAAACAGGGGAGCAGGGAGGGACAGAAAGAGAGAGAGAGACAGAGAGACAGAGAAAGAGAGAGAGAGAGAGAGAGAGAGAGAGAGAGAGAGAGAGAGAATCTCAAGCAGGTTCTGTGCTGTTAACACAGAGCCCGATGTGGGGCTCGAAACCCATGAACCGTGAGATCACGACCTGAGCCAACGGAAGGAGTTGGACCCTTCACCAACTGAGCCGCCCAGGCACCTCAGACATTTCACATTCCTCCTAAGGACCTGCCTAGTCTTCAAATTCTGGTGAGTTTTTTACACTGCTAACGCATCTGAATTCAGATGCCAAATTTTTTTGTGATATGGTGAAATAAAGTGAACGGTTGCCCCGTCAAACAAATGAAGTTGTGTTGAATGGAAAAATAGTCTACAGTGCTTTGGTTTTAAATTAAAATGCAAATGAGGCGAAATTAAAATTTCACTTTCTCAATCATAGTAGCCACATTTCAAACGCCCACTCGGCACTCAGTAGCCACAATTGGACAACACAGCTCCAGATTATGAAAAAGATTGTCTTCTTGAATTTCCCAATTTGGGGCTGTTCAGCCTTCTTCCTATCAAAGACAAAGGTGTGTGTGTGTGTGTGTGTGTGTGTGTGTGTGTGTGTGTGTGTATCTTATCAGTTGCCTTTGAAATATTTTTCTCTTGGAGTTGGGTTGGAAATGACTAGAGGGGTGCCTGGTTGACTCAGTCGGTAGCATGTGTCACTCTTGATCTCAGGGTTGTAAGTTTGAGCCCCACGTTGGGTATAGAGGTTACTTAAAAATAAAATACAAAAGAAAAATAAAAAGAAAATGACTAGAATCTTCCTCTAAGACTTTCTCTCACCTATGCTCCAAGAACCAGATTAGGAGAGATTACTGGTGTGCCTTTTCCCATGTGATGGGTTCTCTTGCCTCCCTGTCTGCACCTGGTGTCAATAGACTTGCCCTTCCTGTTCTAGGAAAAGTTTTGGTCCTTTTATTTACTTACTTACTTACCAATTTATCTATTTTTTTTATTTTTATAAAAATGTTTATTTATTTTTGAGAGAGAGACATAGCACAAGCAGGAGAGGGGCAGAGAGAGAGGGAGACACAGAATCTGAAGCAGGCTCCAGACCCAGAGCTGTCAGCACAAAGCCCCATGTGGGGCTTGAAAGCAAGGACCATGAGATCATAACTTGTGCGAAGTCAGATGCTCAACCAACTGAGCTACCCAGGTGCCCCTTACTTATTTATTTAAGTACTTAAGTCTATATGTATTTACCTACTTAATTACTCATTTATGTTGGCATAAATATTAAAGAATTTTTATTTTATAATTTTAAAATAATTGAGTAAATGAAACAAAATTAAACAGTTTAGATATATTTATAACATATCTGGATAAGTTTTGGTCTTCTTGGGACTCAGAGTCTGAGGTTAATTTCATTTCCAAAATCCTCAAAGGAGTTCACTATTTTCTTCTGCTGCTGGGATCTGTGGAACTACCAGGACATTGAAAGCCGTCCTTAGGACTCTTTCTAACAGTGTCATCATGGACATCATCATGTTACCCCTATTTTAGAAACTCACTGTGACTTTTGAGTGTCTGCTTCATGTCTCTTTGCTGTTTCTCTCTTGGGGTCACAGGCTTTTGTCTCCAGATCACTTGGCTCTAATTCATGTCTGTAGTTTGTGACCAGTTTGCACTGCAGTTCAGGTGCTGGATGGGTGTTCTCCGAAATCCCCAGATAAGCCTCTATATGCAGTGGCAATGAATCTCAGTAATTGCATTTTTCTGTATCTGAACTTAATTTATATGTTAAGTCTCCTTTCCGTGAGATTCTACATTTAATCACCTAATTTCAGACTGATGTGCCCTACTTTTCTCTGAGGTTTCATCTTAAATTTTTAGAAGGACGCTGATAAAGTGGCAAGATTTGAAGGTAGGCCTGAGTTACCTGATCCTATGCATGTTGATCCTGTAGGGACCTCGTTCCTTGTTTCTAAGCCCTAGGCTGGCTCTTATCTCTGTACAGACAACAGACACAAGGCTGCTGGTACCTTGTCATTTGGGGTCCTCCGAAAACCCATTAGGCACACTGTTCTCTGGAGGCACATGGGAAATTATTCTGCTTCACTCTTTGTCTTGCCGAAGCACGTAGATGCAAGGTAGCCATCTCATCAAACACACTGCCCATCCCAGGCCCTGGGGTAACCTTGGAGTCCTGTTGCTTTATTGGTGGGCTGCCATAGGGAATGAAATCCAGTTACCTCTGCACTTGGATTCCCCCAAGTTTATTTGTAGTTGTTGGTGGTGGTGGTTGGAGGCGGTGGGGGGGGGCGGGGTCTGGTGGTAGTGAGGGTGGTAGTAGTGTTTGTTTAACCATTTCTTTCTCTCAGGAACACACTTGTTTCTAATATTGTTGCTTCTCCTGTATCTTGCCTTCTCCATGCAGTCTGCAAAAATATTATATAGACTCAGAGGTAGAGAAAATGGCTTAGATGTTTCACTTTATTTCACAAATATTCAATGCCTGCACTTCAGATCTTGAAAAATAAAAGAAAAATGATTTTTACTATTTCCATTAAGATTGTAAGCCTAGGACGCCCTCCCTCTTGTGTGATTAGGGAGAGTAGGGCAGGGTTTCGACATAACACATAGTATTTTAGGGAAAAATATTGGTTAATATCTCAAAATATTGTCCCAACATTCAGAAATTAAGAATTTATTTATTTTCAAGAGCCTAGGGGATCCATCTGAATACCCTTTTGTGTTCAGATTGAAAATAGAACTCTGATTGGCCTATGTCTTAGCTTTACTACATCGTTAAGCTTTTTTCTATTAAGGAAAAAAATTTTCCTTTTTGTTCACTCTCCTGTAAAAGTAGATGGAACATCAAGGGAGGAGAATTGAGAGAGAGAATTTTGGTTTCCCTTTAGAAACAATGATTTTTACCAGCTTGTCCCAAGTGATTGGAAGTTTAAGTATTAATATACCTCATTCTGCATTATTATCATTTCCACAACTAAACAAATAGAAGCTTAAAAAACAATTCTAGGGTAATGTGGACGAGATTAATTTTTTTTAAAAAAAACTTGAAATTCACACGGTAAGTGAATATTAATGTGCAGAATGTATTTTTCCCCGATCTTACGAATTATTGTGAAAATATAAGTGTTGGATCAAGCAACGAAGTTAAACACTTCTGATATTCCACAAATATAATCAAAGTAAACAGAAAATACACAAGAGTTTTCTCATTCTACTTTCCTTGAGTTATTATCCAGCATTGATATTTTTTCTACCAAGGGTATGATAATGAATGGGTTTGTTTAATGTAAAATTTCAAAAGATTCTTCAAAATTGACTGGTAGCTGTAAAGCTTATTGACTTAGCAGGCAATTCATTTTGGTTTAGGTGAGTTATCAGAAGAGATCAATGCACATGGGTATATGTGTTGCCAAAATATCTGTGTTTTCAGAAATAAATATTTCCCCCTTTGGTGTGTTACTTTGAGTTTTTCATTGAAATCTGGTACTTAGTCCTTTTAAGGTGCCACAAAACAGCAATTTTGCACTTATTTTTGTACTTCTGTAAATTTAAGATATTTTACATTAATCTTCTTAAACACTTGCAAGCTACACCTGACTTAGTAATACTGATTTCTAAGTAAGATATAAAATTTATATATTTGGCGATAATTTGAGGAATATGTTCATACATTTTTTAGCTGAAATGGTTATATGGCAATGGATACAGCATTTTTATTTGTACATTGAATGGGAAGGTGGCAAAGAAGGCTAATAGCGACGTGTGAAAAATACCAGTCTGAAACACTGATCATTTTCCTCAATGTGGAATCACATTTACATGGATTTGGAGGAAAATATGAAAGTTCAATACTTTTTAAAGTTATTGAGGTACAATATGTTCTCATTGGAAGGGTTGAATAATTAATTTCTCCAGTAATGTTTTGATTTCTTACCTGTTCAGTTAATTTCAGTTGGCAATTTCTCAGGGCTGACTGGATGAGGAAAGGTAATGTGCATTCTCAGACTATGTGGGAAGAGGGCTATTGAGTTGTAGAAATTCACTGGAAGCACCAGAATGCAATAAACGACCAGGATTTTTCTGTTAAAAGAGTGTGGTTTATTTTTGATAAACTTTTAAGTAATAAAATAAAGCAGATTTATTATTAAAGAGTAGGTGGGAGGTCATACAAGAAGGCAAAAAATCAGCCCTATTCTTACTTCACAAGGAAAGTCATCAGTGCTCTCTTGGCATATTTGGTCAAGTATCTGTCTAAAATTAGGATTTCCTCTTTTTATTTTCTTATTTGTTTATTTAGCTGTGATATTGCTATATTTGTAATTCCTTATCCTTTTTATTTACTATCATTCACACATTTTTATGTAATTATAGACTCATCCTAAATGGTTAAATAATATCCCATTCTATGAACATGTCACGATTTACTGAAAAAAATCAGATTTAAAAAAATTTTTTTTTCTTTTTTACATTTTATTTATTTTTGAGAAACAGAGTGAGACAAAGTGTGAGTGGCGGAGGGGCAGAGAGAGAAGGAGACAGAATCTGAAGCCGGCTCCAGGCTCTGAGCAAGCAGTCAACACAGAGCCTGATGCGGGGCTTGAACCCACAAACTGTGAGATCATGACCTGAGCTGAAGTCGGACGCTCAACCGACTGAGCCACCCAGGCACCCCGAAAAAAATCAGATTAAAAAAAAATTAACGTTTGTTTATTTTTGAGAGAGAGGGAGGGAGGAAGAGAAAGAGTGCTAGAGTGGGGGTGGGCAGAGAGAGAGGGAGACACAGAATCCGAAGCAAGCTCCAGGCTCTTAGCTGTCAGCACAGAGCTCGATGCAGGGCTTGAACTCATGAACTGTGAGATCATGACCTGAGCCAACGTCAGATGCTTAACCAACTGAGCCACCCAGGCACCCTAGATTATTTTTATTTCTTTACTGTCCTAAAAAAATGCATTCGACCATTTTTTGGTGTGTGTTTCCTTTGGACAGCTTCCACGACCTGAAATTAGATCAAATGATAGTAACTTTTTAAAAAAGGGATCTTCATTTGTATCATGAAAACACTTAGCAAAATGGTTTTACCAATTTACACTCCCGTCCAACAAGATATGAGTACACCCAGTTTCCTAATCTGGCAGATAAAACTTAGTGTGGATAAATAGTTTATTTTATAAAACTATTTTGTGCAACCAAAATTTAGCTCTAGAGATATTAGAATTTGAAGATAACATTAATCTTAGCATGTTTGAAAAATAATACTGACTTCATGAGCTAACACGTATGTGAAGAAAATGTTTTTATATTCTAGGAAAGCCACCATATGAGATTTCATACATAGTTCATATGTGTTAGATATAAATATATATTTATATTTCACATATTTTACATATCCTATATATTTTACCTATCATATAAAATATATATATTGATACTTATATCTTTTATATTGGTATTCACTAATTTGTGTCTTTTTACTATGTTCAGTTTGCCATTCAGTTTTTACCAAATTACATTTAGTTTGATTGCAAACTAAGACATGTACAGTAAGAATTGGAGTTTTATTGCCTATAATATGTTCTTGGAGTCTTGATTCTGAGAGAGAAAGAAGGAGAGAAAGAGAACAAGGAAGTGTGTTTACATACTACCTGAAATGAAATTTCATTTTCTCGAGGGAAACAATTATGGATGCTGCGTGACATTTCAAGTTTTCTGGGAAATATTAGATTATTTTACTCTCATCCCTCAATTTTTATTTCCACATGTTGTGTAATGCACCAGAAAGACAGTATTGTTTTTGTTTTACAATTTCTCAGTAGGGGAATTTCAACACATTTCCATTTCTTTTGTAGTTTCCTTTCATTTAACAACATGTTTTAGTTTTTATAAAATAATGTTGACTTTCGTATAAATTTTTAAAAGCTGTGTAATTATTTTAGCTTAATACTGTGTGCATAAGTTTTGATAAAAACAGGATTAGTTATACTGATAGTTTATTTACTGAACCATTAAAAAATTAATTTGTGTGTTATCTTTATATACAGTTGGGGTGTTTAATATTTATCAAAATAATAATGATTGACTGTTGGTTTTTGTAGTTTCCCCCCAAAGCCTTAGGCTTGCTTTTATCAGTGGTGCACTTCAGAGATGCAAAGTCATAAACTTACCTTCATTCCTCTTTAGTAGTCTGAATATTTTGCATCCAGCCATAGGAAGCAGCCTGAAACCTCTAATCGAAATCAAAGGTTACACCACAGGGGTGCAATATCTCTAATTTGTCTTGGAATGATGCAGTAGCTTCCCTTGACTGCTGTGATTAAATTCATTCTAGTTTGTTCAGTTAATGAGAATAGCACATCTTAACCCATAGAAGATCCTCCTTTTTATGGCCCCCTGACTCTGAGCAGATTAGCATCATTATCAGGAAATAATATTTAGTAAATGAATGCATGTGAGTGGCACTAGACTAAGATCCCTACAAATCAAGTCACAAGAGTATATTCCTTGACCTTCAGCTTCTGACTCCAAAACACAGCAGTTGCTCAAGCATGTATATAGATACATTAAATATGTAGTACACAACTGAAGGCCAACTTGAAATTTGGGAGCAGTAAAAGTAATTTGTCCTTGCCACTTAGTTGGAGATAAAGTTAGTCAGCATCCTGGAAAGATGCAAAGCTGGTGGTGATAGCTACATTACCCTTGTTTGGTAGGTTCAGTGATCGCTTTCGTACTTTTCTGCCCTTGTAATTCTGAGGTGGTGAGCCACTTAAAGGAATAGTTTCTTGTTGAAATTTTAAAGCTTGTGTATTTCATGGTAGTAGAATGGGGAGAAAAAGTATATGATAAATGGGTTCCAAGGTATGTTAGTGGAGCCTTAGCGATGAGAGACTGGAGTACAGCTTAGTAGATAATTGACCAAGCTGTGGTACCACACAGACCTGATTCACATTCTGGCAACATCATGTCAGTTTTAGTACTTGGGGGCATATTCCTCAGTTTTTCTTTAGACTTCCCATCTTTTAAATGAGCTTTGATAAATATCGTCTTCATGAAGTTTTGTGGTGGATTTTAAGTGAAACAATGTATAGGAAATGCATGGTACATAATAAAGACTCAATAAGCTTTAATTATCTAGTTTATTTATTGTTAGTTATTACATTGATTATTTTCCTGGCACTCAGCTGTCACTTGACATCTGTTCCTTGTTTTCTGTGTACCTAATTGGAAATCATCAGATTGAATATGTCTGGAATTATCATTAGGTGTGCTGCATTTCCTAGATGGTGTGTCTGCAAAGGTTGAACTACTAAAGAATGCCTCTTCTTCCATATAACCTCCCTGCTATATTCTGGATCAAGAATCTAATGCATTTGGGGCACCTCAGTGGTTCAATTGGTTAAGTATCTGACTTCAGCTCAGGTCATGATTTCGTGGTTCATGAGTTCGAGCCCCACATCAGGTTCTTTGTGGTCAATGCAGAGATCACTTCGGATTCTCTATTCCCCACTCTCTCTACTCCTCCCCAGCTCATTCTCTCTCTCTCTCAAAAAGAAAAAAAAAAAACATTAAAAAAATCTCATGCCTTTGTCGTGGCCCTGTCCCTCTTGCCATGTGTGCATTACCAAAAACGCAATGCTCCCTTTTATTCCTAACTCCCTGCATTTACATATGAGAATTGGAATAGTCAGGGTGCAAATGACCAAGGAATGGTCAGACCCTACAGTCTACAAATACAGATTGGGGGAGATTCCAAGAGAAAGAAGAAATTGAGGCAGGTGAGTAGTTGCTGACACAGAAAATCAGGAGATAAGCGCAGCCTCTAACAGGTGAGGAAATGCAAAATCAGGGGTAAGATAGGGAACTATTGGTCAGAGTAAAGTATACTATGCTAGCAATTCCAACAGCAGGTAATAGGAGAAACAGCCATGGGCACTGGGTTTACGATATCACTCTAGACTTTGAAAAGCATTGATGAGGCAACAAAGGGTTTGGACCAGAAACACAGTGGTTACAATGAACATACATCAAGCTGAGTTTTATTCATCAGATCCAGTCGTTCAAACAACCTTAGCTGATACCCTCCCCAGAGGTGGCCAGGCACTGAAGAGCCACCATCTGCTGGAATTAAAGCAGTGAACAAGGCAGACAACATTTCTGCAGTCTGTGGAACTTAATTCTAAAGACTTTGGTCAAGATCCTCGTCTTAGAAGTGGGTGTGCATTGAGTACAAAACGTGAAGCTGGATCATAAAGATGAAGGGAAGAGTCTAGTTTAAGCCCTGGGTTGCTAGACTGGTAGCAATTTTACTTTGGCCTCAACCGAGAAAGGAGTTGGGGAAGCGGGGTGGGGGGGGGTCTTTAAATTCTTTTACTCTAGGGCCAGGCTGATCCAAGGAAAAATAGGCCAGGAGTACAGTATATCACGACCAAAAAAACTGTATACTTCTCTTTTATTTCCTTCTTTATTAGATATGCTGAATTTCTGTCAAGTGCTTCCAGAAAGCGTCTACAGAAAAGTAATTTTAGAAATGTTAAGAAAAGGGATCACTTTTTAAGAGTATCATTTTAAGATACAATAGAGGCCATTTTCTAAAAACAAATTTAATTTGTACAAAGCTGGTAGTATATTAACTCTAGAATGGCAGTTTTTAAAAAGAAATTTCCATAGTTAAAGTAAAAATTATTGGAACGGTGCCAGCTAATATCAGGAATTATGCTTTAGAAATGCACAAGAAAGAGGCAATTACTGGTGTCCAAATAAGAGGCAACAGTAATAGAAAGCTCACATTTCAGTGCATTGTAAATTTAATAAATAAGTTCTAAAGTAGCCATTCACTGACTAAAATTGATTTTTGACATCAAACTTCAAGCATAGTCTATATAATCTACTAACAGCCTTCTAAGCAGAACTATCCTGTTGGACTTGCTGTTTCCCTCAGTTCTTTAATCTGTTATGACTGAGACATTGTGGATAGGAGTCCCCCATTATAGGAGACTCAGTTAATTTATGGGCTAACTTCAGGACTACACCATCTTGTTTATTCTTTACAACAAGTGTGTTTATTAAAAGTATTATGATGGAATATGTTCAATTTTATGACACACTGCAGAAAACCTTGAAGGTAAGAAAAGCACTTTGGAGTTTACCTTAGAAGCAGGAAGGTTTGTATGTTAAAGCTGCATATGCGGTTGCTTTTTGTTATTTGAGCTTGTGCAGATGCCTGTACAGATTTAAAATCCAAACATGTATATAATATGGAAGATATAGGGATTTTATAGGCTCCTTTTGACCATATTTTAATTTTTCTCTCCATACTGACTTTGAAAAATAACTACAGAGGAAGATTTCATTCAACTGTGTCTGGCATAAAAATGTTTGTTTCCTTTTAATACAACTGAGTCCCATCTACAGAAAGAATACATTTATACATATGGCTGTCCAGATGCTTAAATATCCCTCTGCTAATAGTAGAATCATTAATGTATTTATATTGTGAAAATAGTCGAAAATAATACTGGAAAGTAATACAGAATTAGGTGGCAGTTAAAGGAGTGTGAGAATTCTTTCTTAGCCGTTGAATTCGGACCCAAAACTTGTTCTCTAATTCCATTGTTACAGTCACAAGTTTGGGTTTGGAATGGTGTGTCAGTGAGGATCCAGGTAACAGATGACAGGAACCATTCCAGTTATTTTAACAGAAGAGAATTTAGCACAGGGAATTGTGATTCAGGTGATGGAAAACTGAAAAAGAAAACACAGGTAGTAACTGCACAGAGTAGCTACCACTCCTGACACTGAGAAAATGAAGAGAAAAGATTGGAATTGCTAAAATTTAGACGCTTGGAGGATTTGGACTCTACCGAGCTGAAACGCAGATCTCCAAGGAGGAGATTGGCTTATGCCTGGGTCTCTGAGGTAGCCCAAGGGGCCTGAATAGGTCAGAGTCCCAGACATCTGCCAGCCAGTTGGTGCTGGTATTTGTATGGCAGGGGTGCACTGAAGCTGATTCTATAAGTGTTGGGGGCGGGGAATGCCAACTGGATTCAACAGCTGTTAGTAAAAATAAGCGCTGCTGTAGGCATGAGGAAGCAAATCTGGGATCCTGCTAATGGGAACAGTCAGTCCGCAGGAAGCAAATAGGAATGAGTAAATCCTTTTTCCCTACTCTAGTCCTGCTGTTTCCCTATAGTGTTCCCTATTGTCAGATCCTAATGGAGAAGCAGCCAGCGAAATGGAAAAATGGCTTGCAGAGTTTCAACCTCAGTATCATAAAGCAGAGTATAGAACGGTGAATGGGTGTGAATCTGAGAAAACAAATCACTAAATAACTGGTACAGGTGGTAATATTTCTCTGATCAGAAATTTGTAAATGAAAGAAATTAGAATGTTACTCATTAGTCACAATTAAAATATTTTCACTGAACTTTAAGGATTAAAAAATGGGCAAGCACAGTGTTTAAGGTAAGACAGTGGGAAAATATCTCATATTTTCATTAAAGTATGACTTTCGTTATAGCTCCTTTACCTTTGCCACATTACTTTGCCCTCTTGAAAAAGTATTTTTCTTTTTTTTAACGTTCATTTGTTTTTGAGCAAGACAGAGAGCATGAGCGGGTGAGGGGCAGAGAGAGAGGGGGCCAGAGGAGCCAAAGTTGGCTCTGTCCTGACAGCAGAGAGCCCATTGCAGGGCTCGACCTCATGAGCTGTGAGATCACGACCTGAGCTGAAGTCAGATGCTCAACCAACTGAACCACCCAGGTGCCCAGAAAAAGTATTTTTCAAAGACGTGAATTATGACATAACAACTAATAATTTCTGCCTAGTATTGAATATTTGGACATTGTGGAACTGACATTGTACAATATTCAACATTTCTGAGAGTACTAAAGACATCCTCCCTAGTGACAGTAAAGGATATTTAGTATTTTCACAAGTGCAATAATATAGTGACCATCAAATTGTTTTAAAGTAGTATTTTCCTAACATTAAATATATAGCTTATTCATAAATGGACTCAGAAATAGTGACTGCGGTTCTCTCTTTAAAAAAAGAAACTGGTTCACAATGCTTTAAGAACTATTTGGAATGTTATCTTCAAAATATTCTAAAGCCAACATAAAACCAGTGAGCTAAAATTCCTTTTGCTTCAATTGTATTATTTAAAACTGACTTCAAAGAAGAAGAGTTTTAATAAATGCTCAGACTGTCTAATAGGCTCTTTTAGCTCATACAGTTCAAAGAAGTAGACTGACAGTGGTATCTACCATTCCTGGCTATACGTGTTCTAGTGTTTTTCCAATTTCCTTCATGATTTCAGCTTTATACCAGTTTGTATTCATAAGTAATTCACTCTAAGATCTTTAGCTTTTTAAAAAAAAATAATTGCTTAGAACCATCAGATTTCAGGGTTGGAAGGAATTTTAGTTTATTGAATTCAACCAAATTTGACTGGGAGTCTACCATGTACCTAAGCACTCTTGAGTTAGGAGATGACATTTGAATGGGAAATATATAGAGAGATATACCTATATATCTATCTGTATCTATATATTTATATCTATACCTATATATCTATCTATATCTATATCTATATCTATATCTATATCTATATCTATATCATCTATATCTATATCTAAAGCAATTATAAGACTATGTGATATGTACTACCACAGGGGTGTGGAAAATGTGGTGTAGGGGCAGAAGGAGAAGAAAAGACCACTTGTGTTTGGCTCGGAATGAACTGGGTTTGGATTTGATACTTAACTTTGGCCTTGAAAATTAAAGGATTTTACATGCCAGCATTAGTGTAACAGTGCATTCAACTCCAACTGTCTCCATTTATCAAACACCTCCTATTTGCAAATAATTTTTTCGATACTGAAAACATTAAACTGAAAAAGACATGTTTTTGTCTTGTTGGAGCTTTTACCCTAACGGCTGAGAAGGCAAATGCTGGTTAGTATGAAGTCATGAAGCAATTGTGGTCAGGAACCAATGAATATTTTGGTATGATTGTAGTGTGGATTTTGAGGGTTTGTCAGTTGGCAAGCAACTGAAGAGGAAGCAGGAACGATGAACCAGGGATAGAATGTGGAAGGAGGGTATGCCACTTAATTGAGATGAATGTATTCAAAAAAGTTGAATAATATTTTCAAATTTATTGTTTTGCATTTTGGAAAGATACATTCAATGGCAGTGTATGGAGTAGAATATGGATGGGGAGAAGCCAAGTGGGGAGGTCACCTAGGAGGCTAGGAGGCTAGTATCTGTTTAGGTAAGAGAAGAGGAATACCTAAGCAAAGATAGTGACTATTTGGATACGTGCAAAAGCATCTTGACGTTCTTTCTGTCTTTGTGTAGAGGTGGAAATGAAGCCCTCTAGCAGTTAAATGACAAAATGATATGGCTATTTGGAAGAAGAAATAGAAGTAGGAACTAAAGGTCTTGATTTCCAGCTGAACATTTTTTTTTATGGTACCACACCTCAATGGTACCAGCCCATTGAACTGGAAAAGATCACCCTTATTAGGAATTAAATTCCCCAAAATAAAGCAAAAATGAAAACACCGGACTTTATCAAATCATAATTTTCTTTCTAAATATTGAAAATATATCAATTTCTAATAAACTGAACTCCCTTGGAGGCTCTTGAATGTACCTGCTATTCATTCATTTAATAAATATTTGTTGAGTGAACCCTTATTAGTTTTTACTGTATCAATAAAGGAGATTATTAATGGTAATCTTCACACAGGAAACTCATGTAAGGGGAAGCAAAGAAAGTGATAATAATTTTACTGTGGGGGGAGCCAGCAGAGGTTAACTACTTTGGAGGGGAGCTCAGAGTTAGACTACTGAGTTACAAGCGCAAGCTGTGATGAGGGTCTTGTGCTCATATTAAATGACGACCCCCTCTCTCTCTGTGTTCTTTATCGCCACAGTTTTTCTCTAGCCCAAGATGAGTCTGCCACAGTCACTGGTATAAATGCATGTTATTTCTACGTGAATGATCCTCTGCTCTTACAATTTTCCCCAAGAGGATGGGAGCAGACTTTGTTACCCCTTCAGCTGCAAAAGGTGTAGGGAGAATAGCTGTAAGAGATGCAGGAATTAAGAGGTGGTATACATGGGTAACATGACACAAGGGGTAGATTCAGGAGTATTGTACCAAATGTAAGTGTTGCAAATTTATCCTGCCTCCGGCCCACCATTTTCTTTCATTGTTAGAGTTAGTTGATGAGTAGCTTTTGATATTAAATTATTTAAAAATCAATAAGATGCTATCATCTAATTGAACCATTGGGGTGATAGCTCACAGCTTTATTAGAGATTTCCTAAAGTAATGAATAGAAACCCTCATGGTTGTTTTGTGATCCACCTCCAAGAGAACCATAATATGCTATAATACTATTTGAGTAATTTATCGTCTGAATGGATTATAATGCTCATAAAAATCTCCACTGAGCTGCAGTTGTGCACCCTAACATTTTGTTGAAGTTAAAGATTCAGTAAATCCTTTTAATGTGCCATTATTAAATCCATAATGCAATAAATCTAATAATTAAATCCTATTATTATAATGATTTATTGCTTGATCATATTTCTAGTGTAGTACTGCTAAATGTGCTATTGAGTTCAAATGCCTAATTAAACTGAACCCAGACTTACTGCATCTCACAATCATCAAGTATCTTATTTACATTATGGGCAGGTAATGAAAGTTGTTTTTTTTTTTTTTTAACACTTTCACCAGCCTTATAAAATAAACTCTGCATTTATCACACGGGAACATATTGCTTCAGAAGCTTTTATTCCTCTCTTCAAATGTTTTCTGTATGTCGGAGTGCCCCTATCTCTGAATATCAGGGGCGAAAGCAAGGCCAGGGAAGGAAGTTGGTAAGTTGAAGAGTAACTTCAAATCCTAGACAATACAAAGAACATTATTGCTTATTTACTGGTTCACAAAGGTGGTGGGAGGTGGGCGATACCTTGTCCCTGGCAGCACTTGAAAGTAAGTGTAGGCATTTCTTTCCCTCCCTCGCTCCCTCCCTCCCTTCTTTCCTTCCTCTCTTTGTTTCTCTTCCTTTCTTTCTCTCTTTCTCTCTCTCTGTGTCTTTCATTGTCACAGTGATTGTTCATGAGGAAATGCTATGTATACCTAGTGGGGAGAGCAAGGTATGTTAAATATCCTGCAATGAAAAGTATGGTCCCGCACGAAACCGTCCCATTCACAATACTAAGAGTAACCCATGGAGAAATGTAAGCCCACTTAGCAAACAGAAGAGATATAATTTAGACTTCAGGTCTTCTCTGTCTCCAATAGATATTCTTTTTCAATATCTTCACCTAACACCTAGGAGGTATTAATCAAGATAAAGAATAGTAAACTCAAAGTGCCCGGATGGCCCAAGTTCAAGCCTTGGGTCAGGCTCAGTGCTGACAGCTCAGAGCCTGGAACCTGCTTTGGATTCTGGGTCTCCCCCCCCCCCTGCCCCTCCCACACTCACACTCTGTCTCTCTCTCTCAAAAATAAAAAAAATTAAAAAAAATTAAAAAAACAAGAATAGTAAACTTGTGGAGAATGGAATACAAAAAGGAGCGAGTGAAGAAAGTAATATACAGCTGACAGCTAAAGAGTGGAAAGTGGATGGCACATTCTTTACAGGAATGGACTGCTTGTAAGTGTACAAATAGGGAGAGGAAGCTGGTTGCTTTAGTAAATTGCCCTCACCACTCCCTGGTTGGTTCTATCCTATTACTATATGTCCCGCGTCTTCAAATACAAATCTGATGTCTTCACTACTGGAATTGGGGAAATGCCTCTGTTTCAGGTTGGGTTTGCCTAAAGCCCATCTGGAGATAAGAATTTGCATGCAGTTATTAAGGAAATGTTCCCAAGGATGACAGGTAAGTGAGCAAGAGAGGTAGAAGAGGAATAGGAAAGAAGTCATGCCAGAGGCAATGGTAGGCAAAGTCCCAGCCTCAGGCTGATCCTACAGGAATACTCCGAGCCTAAGTTATGCCATAGTGTTTCTTGCATCTTGAAGCAGGGGAGCTGGGCCTTCAGATTCCCGTTCTAGTCAGTCACTAGCTTAAGACTACCCTGAGGTGACGTAAACACCAAGCCACTGCCAGTTCTCTGGTCTTTGGGGTGGAGCGGCTTTAAAAGCCTGAAGACAGCCATCCAAAGATATGCAGGTGCAGATTTTGGAAAAGCAAAGCCCACAGAAGCCAGGGGATGGGCACCTGGAACTATTAATGGAATCTCAGTGGACTTGGATGGAGCACCCCCAGTTTTTGGCTGTAACTTGCAAAGTGCTAACTTTTACAGGGTTACATTGACCCAAAGTTGAGACCATTATCTGAATAATTAAAATATATCTCTAATTGTACTATAGGTGCAGTTAAAAGAGAAAGAAATGTTTCCTAACATAAACAGAACAGATTCAGAATTACAATATTATTAAAGGTGCTATTTGTTCCAATATTTTGCACTTCTTCTTAATTTTACATTTTTATATGACATAATAGCTTTCCAAAGAGAATATTTAATCACATGTGCACATGAGTTCTAAATGGTAACCACAGGGCTCTCAGGTGACAGATCTTTTAAATCTCTACTTTCGCTTAGTCAGACATACTAATCCATTTGAATTTCCCAAACCAGGGATGTTGGAAGTGTAGTGAAATTAAGTGTAGTTTGTAATCATATTTCTCTGCTAACATCTGGCTGCAAGAATCTCTTAAGACTGATTCTGCAGCAGAACAATGACTGGAGGGGAAGGGGAGGTTTTGATCATCAAATATCACCATTATCCACTGGCATCCCCTTGTATTTCTCTTACTTGAAGCTTTGTGGCATTAGGGTATGTCTTAATTATTTGATTGTAATTGGCAATGTTATTGATTGTAAATCATTTTGACAGAAACTACCTTTTATCTTAAGAGTTTAAATGTACCTAGAGGCTACTAAGAGATGCCTGTGTTCCGTGAAAACATTACAGTAATAGTGTAAGTAGTTGAAATGTGCCCCATTTGGTACACATTAGTTTCCCTCATGGTACAACTCAGTTAAAAAAAAGAAAAAAAAGAATGTAGCTGAAAACTGATGAAGTGTTGAACAGCTTCACATTAAACACATGTGTACTGAGTATTTGCTGTGTGCAATATACAGTGACAGTTGTAGTAGGAAATAAAAAATTAAAATAATAATTGATTTCTGTCAGCTAGGACTTTATAATATAGTGGTGAGATGCACGCACACACATGCTCACTTTAATTCAGTCAAATAATGATTCCTAAATCAAAGACATGAACAAATGACTGAGGGAACAGAAGAATGGGGGAGATTAATTTTTTTATGAAGCTGGAGGTAAAGGAAGCATAAGGCAAGTGGATGGGTATCAAGAAAGAATTCATTGAGACAAAAACTCAAAGTAGAGTGTTGAAGGGGAGGAAAAACCACTAAAGACAGACCACCAAAATGGAATCCGTAGGGTAAGAAAAAGAAAGAACCAGTGGGCAACTGTGGTTGGAATACTTACAAGCAGGTTTTAGCACTATAACTCTGGTTGTACAGTATAGACTGAATTGGACGGTAATCAGGGTTTGTATATTATAGGTGGGAAGACCATTCTAGAGTTTATGTAACATTTTGGATCTAGAATCAATAGGGCTTAGCACTGATGCAATTCAGGATCTGAAAGAATTGAGTCAAAAATAACTGAAAAATCTAGAGAATGGGTGTGTCATTGGATAAGACTGGGAATATGGTCGAGGAGCAGGTTTATGAAGGAGAGGTGATGAGCTGTATTTAGTATATATTGCATTTGATGTGTTGGTGAGATGTCCAAGTACAGATTTCCAACAATCCTGGCAAATGCACGTCAAGATCTGAGGAGGAACATCACTGTGAGAATTTGATATGTGTGCCACCGAGGTAGTAATACAGGCAAGATGCCATAATTAAAGATAACTAATTTGGGGGCAGCCGTGTGGAATTGAAGCCATTTGGGAGATGAGATGGCAAAAGTATATCGCACACACTTCAAAGGAAAAGGGTGCCAGAAGCAAATCTTGAGAAGAGTTTACATTTAAAATATGGGCAGATAAAGAGAAGCTCACAAAGAAGCGTTCAGGAAAATATCAGGAGGTTGTAAAGAGTATGTGATCCCAGAGACAGCAGAAAGGGAAATAGTTTTCAAGAAGTATGTGACAACATTGGCTAAAGGAAGTGATTAATAGAAATTAAATTAGGGACTGAGAAAAGGCCATTCAGGGTTTATTTATTTATTTTTTTAACATTTATTCATTTTTTGAGAGACAGAGGGTGAATGGGGAGGGGCAGAGAGAGAGGGGGAGACACAGAATCCAAAGCAGTCTCCAGGATCTGAGCTGTCAGCACAGAGTCCGACGCGGGGCTCGAACCCATGAACGGCGAGATCATGACCTGAGCCAAAGTCGGACGCTTAACCGACTGAGCCACCCAGGTGCCCCCCACCCCAAAGATTTTTTTTAATGTTTATTTATTTTTGAGAGAGAGAGACAGACAGAGTGTGAGCAGGGGAAGGGCAGAGAGAGAGGGAGACGCAGAATCTGAAGCAGGCTCCAGGCTCTGAGCTGTCAGTACAGAATCCGACATGGGGCTCAAACTCATGGACTGTGAGATCATGACCTGAGCTGAAGTCAGTTACTTAACCAACTGAATCACTCAGGCACCCCTAGGTTTTCTAATTGTATTGATGAGTTCTGATTTCGGTGGAGTGGTAGACCATAACCTATGAATTCACCCATCCCATCCACCCATCTTCCCATCCATTCACTCCTTCATCCAGTAGTCATTCAGTCATTCTTTGGCACTTACACCTAGGCGTGGCATAGTATTAAACTGAGATTAGTGCTCACTGTGGCACCACATATACAGAAATTGGAACAATCAAGTGGGACTTGAAGTAGATAAACTGGTAGAGGTAAGCAAAAACTTCTCTCTCCTGAGAGGAAGGGAAGGGGCCCAGAACACTGGCATGGAAGCAGCTTTGGGGGAGCTTCTTATAAGCAGATCAAAAGCATCCTGAGATTTCAGTAGTGTAGACTGGAAGAAAGGGAGGAAAAGCAGATGAAGCAGTACAGGGCCTGGGGCACTTGAAACATGGCTAAGAGGAGAGTGAGTGCTGGGAGACAGGGTAATATTTTAAATAGAAGCCTAGGCAGCAGCAGGATGGGGGCCCTCTCCATAAAGAGAGGCAAATATTCGGGTCTCGGTCAAGAGGACCATGATGCAAGGCTGTGTCTTCATTCCGGAGAGATCCTAGAGTACTTTTCTGGGTTTCTGTTGCTTTCTAAGAAAATATTACAAGTTTAGTGGCTTGAAATAACAATTACTTTATGTCAGGATTTTCTGGATCAGAAATTTGGGAGGGTTCGGTTCACTCATTCTTCTACTCTATATTGTATCAGTTGACATCTGTTGGTTGTATTCCGAGAGTGGATGGGATGGTCTGGAAGGTCCAAGACAGTTTCACGCACATGTAGAGTGCCTTTGTGAGGAGAGCTGAAAGGCTGAGCTCAGCAGGGCCTGTCAACCAGAGAGCGAACACATGTTTTTTTCCAGCATGATGGTTTCAGTTTAGTCAGTTTGCATACACAGCCGCTTAGGGCTCCCAGATAAAGTATTTCAGGAAACCCAGAAATAAACAAAAGGCTACTATTAATGACCTAACCTTGGAAGACCCATAATATCATATTCGTTGTATTCTGCTAGTCAGGCAAGTCACGAAGAATAGCCACGCTTCAAGGTGAGGAGAGTTAGATGCTGCCTCTTGATGAAAAAAAGTGTCGGAGAATTTTGTGGCGATCTACAGTCCATCACAGCTGCTGGGAATAATTTCCTCCTTCTATTATATTACCCTCAGTATTAAAAACTCAGTGTCTTGCAGAAGAAGAAAGTATCAGTGGCTCCAGCTGTGAAGGGCAGAGGAAGGAAGGGCCTGACAAATAGAAGCCAGGAAAGAAGGAAAATTTGCAGCTGCAGGAAGGAAAGAGATAAAGCCTGGCAGGGTACCACTGATGGTATAGAGTTCAAGGCTCATGCTGACCGTTTATTCCTCTACAGTTTCAAAGTCCACACTTGGTATCAAGCAAACCGTCAGAAAACAACTTAGCTTCTCTCCTGGTGAAAGATGGACTCTTTCGTAATGTTCCCCCCCTCAGCAATGGGTTAAGTATGATTTAAGAAAAAGGGACGTGAAAAGCTTATCTGCTTTTTTTTGGAAACAGTGTCTGAAGATATTTTCTATTACGTTTTGTTATGAATTTGAGAATTGGCTATGGAAGCTGCTATGAGTAAAGAATAGACTAAGGCCTTGCCTTTCACACTGTCCTCTACAGTTCAGCAGCATCAGCATCACTGAGACTGTGTTAGGAGAGATTTTCAGGCCCCACCCACGACCTAGAATCAATCATCTGTGCACTTTAACATTTCTCGGATGTTTCCTGTGCAAACCGAAGTTAAGACACATGGGGCTAAGGGATATTTTATTATTCAGATCACAACAATGGACTCAGACTATGTTTGTTTGGATTTATTTGCCTTATAGCACTTCAGATTTTTTTTTTGTTTACTATAAAAACTGCCATAGATGATATCATTTATTATATTAATTCCACTTTGGCAAAGACTCCAACGATATATTTATTTCATAAGTAAGACCAGTAGGAAAAAAAGTTTGATAATTTGTCTTACTGATAAATACTTATGCTTTCTACCAATAATATCTCCCAAGTCATGTTCAGAAGATTAAGTCTCTGGGTTCTTAATAAGTACTTTGTGAAAAGGGTTTCATGGTCACATCTTTTGGAAATATGAACCATTGTTTTCACTATACTAGTTAATAGGATATTTTTACACTAGGCATTCTGTAAGAAAGGCTAGAATTTGCAATATGTCTTAGTCTGTTTGGGCTGCTGTAAGGGAACACCATAGACTGGGTGGCTTATGAACAACTGAAATTTATTTCTCACAGTTCTAGTGGCTGAGAAACCTAAGATCCAGGCAATGGTAGATTCGTTGTCTGGTAAGGACCCACATCCTGGTTCATAAATGTCTGTCTTCTTGCTGTGTCTAACTTGATAGCAAGGCCGAGGGATTTTTGGAAGTCTCATTTATAAGGGTACTAATCCTATGTATGAGGGCTCCACCTTTATGACTTAATCACCTCCAGGAGGCCTAATACCATCACACTAGGGATTAAGATTTCAGCATGTGAATCTTGACGGTGGGTTGGGGAGGGGATATAAACATTCAGTGTATAACACAGCTTTTGGGGAGGAAAATTTTCCTCTATACTTCAAGGTTTTTCTGGCTGGTGTAAGAATTAAATTGACATTAGACAGATGAACAGGAAAAATAATTTAATTCATGTGTTTGGAAGCTCACAGAAATATGAGCCTCAGAGAAGTGACCACAACAGGTGGCTTTTATACCTTTTAGGGAAAGAAGCAATAAATTTGTGAGACATTGACAAGACAAAAAACTTTGATCTTGGGGTAGTAAAGTAAATTGGTGAAAAGGTTTGTTTGGACAGCCTTCTAGGCCCTGGATTCCCTCTCTCTGGTTATAAGGATATTTCTTTACCTCCTAGTAGAGTAAGGGCACTTTTCACATGGGAGACTTATTTCCTGCTTTCAGAGAGACAAAGGAAGGTCAGAGTGTCCTTTTTACATTTAAGTAACTTAAATTCAAAATAACCACTCTGCCAAAGTCAAAGTAAGGTATTTTGGGGGGGCCTGCTCTGCATACCTTTATTTATTATTCATTCATTCTTGAATGAGAGAGAGTGCGAGCAGGGGAGGGGCACAGAGAAAGGGAGACCCAGAATCCTAAGCAGGCTCCAGGCTCTGAGCTGTCAGCACAGAGCCCGACGCAGGGGTAGAACTCACGAACCTGAGATCATGACCTGAGCCAAAGTCAGACGCTTAACTGACTCAGCCACCCAGCCACCCCAGTGGAATATACCTTTAAAAAATGTTTGTCTACATTGCAAAAGTGACATAAACCATTGTTTGCTTTATTTCCTAGATAGCAGAGAACACAGAGCTTTGTCTGGAGCCTAATTCTGTAGCTTTATTTAGCCAGGAGTTTGCCGTATAGACTTATTCTGCCTTTTTATTTTTGATCTCATGATGCCCATATGTTATATTTGGGTTTTATATATTTGTGCTTCACTGTAAGAGCCTCAAATCCATTGTGAAGTTTGGAAAGGCACGGATCATAACTGAATACAATATAGTAATAATCACAACAACAACAATAATAGCTGACATTTACTGGGTACTTACTGTATAGCAGGCTATACGCTAACTGCTTTCTGTGGGTGACTGACTCTACTTAACAACCATGTGAGGTATGTTCTCTTATCCCCATTTTTCACATGGGCAAACTGAGGGTCAATGAAGTTAGGTAACTTCCCTAAGGTCACAGTGCAAGTGATGAGTCTCCTTCATCAAGCTTGCACACTGGCTGACAAAGAGACTCTAGAAAAGGATTGTTTTTTTTAACTTACTAAACTTCTTCTTGTGCTTTCAAGTGTAGATCACAACTCTTGGCTGTTATGCACAACTAGCAAATTTAAAAGCAATCACTCTCAAGGCTTTTGAATAACTACTGTTCTCAGTTTACAAACAAACACGCCACGTTAAGTATTTCACATAGCATCCATAGATTCAATAAATGACTTTTTTCTTTTTAGGTACTGTATTTCAACTGTTTGACAAAACTGCTCAAGCGATATTAAGAAGTTGAAGAGGGGCGCCTGGGTGGCTCACTTGGTTAAGTGTCTAGCTCTCGGCTTCGGCTCACGTCACGATCTCGTGGTTTCGTGAGTTCGAGCCCCGCATTGGGCTCTCTGCTGACAGTGTGGAGCCTGCTTGAGATTCTCTCTCTCCCTCTCTTTCTGACCCTCCTCTGCTCATGCTGTCTCTCTCAAAGATAAATAAATAAACTTAAATTAAGAAGTTGAAGAAAAATTCCATGGAAAAGAGCTATCTTACAAAACCCATATTAACACCCTTAATACAAAAGTCCATTAGTTCTCCATCACTGAAGAACTGGAAAATGAACAAAGTTAGGGAGAATCTAAGATGATTTTTCCCCCTGACGTAATTTCTAAATACTGCTTGTGCCATAGAGTAATCTAGTGAATCCTGTTGGACCTTTTCTTAGAATATTGTTTTAAAATTCATACTATGAAGTACATAAAGTTACAAGGAAGAGCAATTGTATTACAATACAATTATAAAAATACTAAATATATTTGTGGTGTGCTTAAAGGTAAAATTGTTAATGCATTAACAAAATATAGAAGAGGGTTTAATGGCCACTGTCATTTCCAAATGGTCATGAGTGTAAGCAGTATATGAAGACACTTGGAACAGGTGTCATGTGTTATAAAAAAAAATCTGTGACTTTTATTTGTGACAAAAGTCTCAAGTACTGTTAATAATGTTCACTTGCCTAAAATCATACAGAAAGAAAATGATACATTTCTATTAGATATTATAAAAAATAAACATGTAATTTTTTTTCCTGTCCAAGTTCAGGGATCCTCTGAATTCATGAACCTCTTTCCCTTGTCCCTTTGGACCTCAGGTTGAGAACCTCTCAGAGTTTAGAGCTAGAATGAGTGCCTTTCCTTTTATTTGATAGCAACTTAATAACATGCTATTATTTCATTTTTGTCTCTATTTTTAGGAGGCCCAATGATAAGTGTTTGTTAATTTGCGATAGTTATTCTTAGTTTATAGAGTTTTACTATTTTTGCGTCTTTTCCCCTCATCCTCTTTAGAAACTAGACACAGATTAGGAGAATGTGAGTACTGAGGATATCCACAGAGAATAACCAGTTTAATCCACTCTGCTTTACTATAAAGAACAAATGTTCAGAGAGGTGCCTTGATGAACTCAAGGTTACACAGTGAAAGTGCTGAGCCTAGAGTGGAGTTTCTCAAAATGTAATCTACTTTATACCTGCATCAGAATCACCTGGCAACCTGTAGTTTTGTTTTAATTTCTTTTAATGTTTATTTTATTTTTGAGAGAAAAAATGTGTGTGTGTGTGAGAGAGAGACAGAGAGAGAGACAGAGAGAGAGACAGAGAGAGACAGAGAGAGAGGGAGACGCAGAATCCGAAGCAGGCTCCATGCTTTGAGCTGTCAGCACAGAGCCCGATGTGGGGCTTGAACTCACTGCAGTCTTACAGACTGCAAGATCATGACCTGAGCCGAAGTCAGACGCTTAACTGACTGAGCCACCCAAGCACCCCACAACCTGCAGTTTTTAACAAGCTCATCCAGTCGGTTCTGATATATACTAAAGTCTGAAAAACAGAGGCTTGAGTCCTGAATGCCTAGTTTCAGGAGCTGGTTTTCTTCCACTAAAGCATACTGCCTACTAGCTGTATAGAAATGAGGAGGAAAAGAAATGAATCAAAATCACAGAGAGGACTGTAGTCAGTAACCTCAAGAGCCCACATTTTGCGATCTGTTTTTGAAAAGAGGATGGGTACTTATTCCCATGAAATCAGAAGGAAGCAGGAAAGAGAACATGATGGAATGCCGTGTGCCCTGAAGTCCCAGAGGGCAGGGTTCTGTAACCACTTCAGCAATTATATATGACTTTAAAAAGAAACTAGGAGAATGAGAAACTGAATTAAATCAAGACTGATACTGATAAGACAAGTATGATGAACATTTGAGGGAGACAGGGAGACACATCTGATGGTGAGGTCATAGCCACCATGAAGAGAAGTTAAGAGTTTACAGGAATGGGATGAGGCTTTGGAGTCTCCCTGTTGCCTCTCTTGCCCACCTTCATAAATTTTCACAATAGCCAGAGAGATCTTTTTAAAATTCAAATTAGATCATAGCCTTCCTCTACTTAAAACTCATCAAAGTCTGTTGCATTTGGAATAACATCTATACTGTGGGTTACTCCTTATCCGTCCTTGGCCACTAACTGTTTTAGTTCTCTTCTCCCTGTTTTCCCCTGGTGCATGCTGTTCCCTCTATCTGTAAATCTATTCCCACCTCCCTTCTTCAAGTGTCTGACTGTGTCTCATCTTTCAGACTTACCTTATATGTTGCCTCCTCAGAAGGGGCTTCTTATCTATGTCAGTGGCCCTGAAATTATCTTTTATGCAACTCTGTTCTCATCTTAGCATTTGAAATCTTATAATCCTTATTTACTTACTTACTTACCAACGTATTTACTTAACTTACTTACTTGTTTCTTGTTCATCTGCCTGAGGAGACAGTAAGCTTCAGAAATCGTTGTTCACTCAAACCTCATGTTATGCGTCTCTTATTGTAGATAATAAACATTTGTTGAATTTTAAAGTGGGATAAGAGGGTTGAGAATAGTAATCTCTGGTTAGAGGGAGTAATTCACTATAATTCATGGGGCGGAATAATTCAAAGTGGATGAGGAGGCATGAACTAGCTATGTGGATGGATGCAAAGTGATGTTCAAAGCCATGATAACATAGCAGGTCAAAGAACTTTGAAGTGAAGGCATTGATCGTTATGATGTTCAACAATATGTTGGTCATGATGACATGTCAGCCTCTAAGTTTCAAGGGGCTTATGTCACATTCAATTATTAGGGGTGACAGGTCCATAGTCATCCTCGGTTGGAGTCTTCTCCTGATACAGTGAATTCATGTTGTCTATTTCTGCTGTTGGCCTCTCTGCTAAAGTACTAGCAGAGATGATCGGAATCTGTCAAGCCTTTGGATATCATGTCCATTCCTGTGCCTTTGTCATCTCAGTTTAGGGTTGCCTCAAGTGTCAAGGAGCAACCCTTTACTTTCACTTGCTTTCACAGTTTATCCATTGCTGATTCTACTGCGCTGGTGCTACTGAGATGGGGTAGGGTGGACTCTCAGTGTCTTCAACCTCCCAGGCCATATCGTAGCAAGCCAGACATAGATCTTCTCAGCTCTGAGATTACACCCCACATATCTAGGGTCTCTGAGACTTGTTCCCAGAGTTGGAATGGGATGATACAGTCCCTCCTCAGAAACTCATAATAATGGCTATTGGTCTTATGCACTATAATTCTTTTCATTCTCATGCTTTTTCCAGCTATTAGACTGTGGGATGAGGCAGACTGTTTCTATATCATATTCCAGTTTTCCCCAACTCTTATTTATGGCATAGATAACATGTCATTGGTACTCAATGTATTGATGATTTTTCAATGCACGCCTTTGATCTGTTCCATAGATTTCAGACGCTTACTTAGAAACATAGTATTTAAGCCTTAGTATCTTTTCCTTTGCATCTTTATGGTAACAAACTGATGTTCAGGGAAGCACCCACACATAGTTTCCAAAAACAGAGGGAACCACCAGCGAATATGCCAAAATATTTACCTGCTACATGATCTTAAATATGAGGGATGTCTTAGTCCATTCAGGCTGTTATAACAAAATGCCAGAGACGTGGTGGCATACAAATTACATTTATTTCTCACAGTTCTGATGCCTGGATATCCAAGATCCAGGTGTTAGCATGGTCAGATTCTGGTCAGGTTCTTCTTGGGGTTGGAGGCTGCCAACTTCCTGTTGTAGTCTCACACAGTGGAAGGAGCTAGGGAGCTCTCTGGGGCCTCTTTTATAAGAGTACTAATTTCATTCATGAAGGCTCTACCCTCATGATGTAAGCACCTCCCGAAGACCCCACCTCCTAATACCATCACAGTGGTCACTGAGATTCCAGTGTATGTAGTTTGGGAGCAGACAGTCAAACCATAACAAGGGATAAAAGGAGGCAAGCCTTCAACCGGTTATGATTGCAGGCAAATGAAAATCAAGATTAAATTCTATGTAAGAAGAGTCTGTGATGGAGTAACTGAGACAGAGGGCATAAAGGCAACTGTTCAAAATGCTTTAAGGTTTTAGAGGACATTGAAGAAAGAGTTAGGAAGTAGACTGATAGTGAGAAAGAGAGGAAAAATGGATCAAGATAAAAAATAAAATTAGGCAAAAAGACTGCAGATTAGGGAAGAGTGGTTCTGTCCAGGGCTGGGGTTGAAGCTTACAGCAAGGAAGCAGGGCAAGGATATTTTGGTAAGCATAATGTGTGGTTTGAAGCATCTTCTAAACATCAAATAGGCAAACAAACAAACAAAAACCATTGGGGATAAACTTCATTGTCGATTCGATTTTTTTGGTTCCGATTGGCAGTTTTTTTTCAACGTGGTGCCATAAACTGTTAGGAGAGTTTCATCTGAGGTGTGTATGTGCTGTTGACCTGTTGTGCCATTTGTTAATGCCTGTAGGTTTTGTAAACGAGTTGGTGTTGTGTTTCCGCATCACTTTGTTTTGTTTTTCATTTTATTATTGGTATGTGTTGCCTGTTATATGTCAGTTGAGCAAGTATTCTTGAAACTTTATGACTGTTACTTTTCTTCAACCAGTTCAGGATCATGCATAAAAATGCAAGAGGATTATAGCACTTTACCGTGGCTGTTTTTGCTGTATTAAGTCTAGTTGGGTTTTAAAGATTAATTTGTAGTCAGATTGGTTTTAGTCACTACAGAATACACTAACGAATGCAATGTCCACTTTAATGATCATGTGTATTTTTAAGCGTCTCTGAGGAGTTGTTAAGATTGGGCTATGAGAAGGTTGTTGCTAGTAATTGAAGTGTTAATTATACAGGATGATGCCTGTTTTGTGAACTAAAGGAGATGCAAATATTTAGGAATCTGTATTACTTTTCACACACGCATTAATGAATCAATTCCTTTTGACCTATTTCCTCATGGATGGCCCACACAATTACATTTGGGATAAAATAGGAAATGGACAGGTAGGTGAACATAAATATCAAGGAATAGGCTTTTGATAATTTGCTTCTAAATCCTTGTTCCCAAAACAGTCATACCATGCTGAGTGTATTCCATAAAATGAGGAGGTCAGGATAATTCCTAGTGCTACACGATGGTAAATACCCAGAGAGTTAACTATGCTTTGCAAATTGCAAAATTGGCTATATTTGAAAAACCATCTTTTTCTTCCTCCTTTGATTTAGATACAGGCACATTTTAGCTTCTAGCCCTGATAGTGCAGGCTAGGATAAACAAGACTGTGGGCCCTTAATGGGACCATAGTTGGGAGGATGCCAGCACAGGAAAGTCTGTTTTTAATAGAATAAAGCATGCAGCCTTCTCTTTGATGCCTTTTCCTTCCAAAATAAATTCTTAAAGATTTTTTAAAAATTATGCAGGGAAATGTTTATCATGGGAGGTTCAATAAAACCAACAAACAAAAAATGATAGAGTTGGGTAGGGATGAAGCTATAGCCTATAGAGTCAGAGAGAATGGATTTGAACCTGAGTTTAAATTCCTGGGTGAGTTTACTTGAGACTTCTGAGTCTTCATTTTCTCATGTCTAAAAAGGTAGAAACAATATCTTCCTCGCTAATTGCTCCTAATATCAAACGGAATAAGTGTGACACTGTTCATAAAATTCCTAGAACATCTCAGTTTAATTAAGAAACACTCCAAAATGGCACTTGAGTTGATAAAGGAGGAGAACATGGTGTCAAGGAGGAGGAGGCAAAAAGGAATAGAAAGACTAGTAATATAAGATAATTCCAGTTTGAAAATAATGCGTTTATGTATAAACAGAAAAAAAGTCTGTGCAAAAATATACCATTATGTTGATGCTGGTTGAGTGGTGAGATTATACTGTGTTAGTTTCTTTGTGTTACTTTTCTGTATATCATTTTTTCCATAAAGTACATTTCCTGGTTTTAAAATCAGAAGAAACCATTTTTAAAACCAAGAAGTTAAAATGAATATATTTTCCATTTTAAATTTAACTTCACATTCCTGTTTAAACCTTCATCTCAGATCTTACAGGCTGAGATCAATAAATCATTGCTAATGCATTCCCTGTAATATTTAAATACAAAAGGTCAAGAGTTGGTCATTCGACCAGGTAAGTGAGTACCAGCCTTTTAAAAAGTTGTTGGGGTGCCTCATTTTAGCTCAGTTCATGATCTCATGGTTCACGGGTTCAAGACCTGCACTGAGCTCTGCAGTTACAGTGTAAAGCCTGCTTGGGATTCTCTCTCATTGCCTCTCTCTTTGCCCCTCTCCTGCACTTATGCGCGCTCTCTCTCTCTCTCTCTCTCTCTCTCTCTCTCTCTCGATAAATACATAAACTTTAAAAAGTGGCTAAGTATTTGGTATTCTTTAAAAAATATCTGGTGGTTATTATATTTTTAAACCAAAATAATTTCACTTCCCTTTTTGCTCAATAATATTTTTGAAAAGTTGCTATTTTCATGAAATAAAACATTTTCCACAACATTGTTTTAAAATTGGCAAATATTTGGTGTGGCTAGGGGTGAATTACTGAATTAGGCACCTTTTATAGTTAAGTTATGTGATAGTGGAAAAGTCCTGGTAAAAACTTCTACTCAAATAGTTATTAAAGTATTTTTTCATATTTTTAAAATAAACAGGTGCCTATTAAGATTTTCTAATTAATTTACAAGACAATTTAAAGTTTTTCATGTGAGCTTTGTGAGGAAAAATGTCAAGCCTAAGTACTTCCCTTTGACTGTTGTTCAGCTTAATTTACTGAAAAATGTATTATTCTAGAAACACTAACCAAAGGTGACAGTTTAATTCACAGAGAATTCTTTTTGACTCACTATTTTTGCTTTGAAAATGTCTGAATGATAAACCACTGGAAATTGGAGATTATAATGAAGGAAATTAGATACACAGGAATTTTTTTCTGAAGTGACAACAGAGTAAAAAATCTAGCAAACAGGAAAACAAAAGGTCTACCTTTTCTTTTTTTAAGTAGTCATAAGATCCAAGTGAACCTCAAATGAACATGTTGAGCAAGAAATACAATCTTTGTTGTATTTGTGGTATGTGACTACCACAGAAGAGTTCATTTTATTAAAGGTAGCTTTAGAAATCTTTTAAGGTTGACAGTACTGCATTCTTGATTCCATAAAATTGACAATCAAAAACCACAGAACTTTGTTAATTTTAATTTCATGTTGGAATTGGAGGAGCTGTGTCGAGTACATTGACTATGTTCTTTTCCAGATAACTCATTGAGTCTATCTCTAGAAATAGTGATTTTTTGCTCATATTCAATTTCGGCAGTAACAGTGCTCCCCAGCTTTAAGTTCTGTTTCACAAAAATTATGAAGCTTCTCTTACAAGTAATTCATAAATAATTTATCCATATTTATATATTAAAGTATATTTTTTCAGACATATTTCTCCTTTGTAGAAACAAACGTTTATGTACAGACATGTATCAGTTAGCTAATGCTAATGCTATGTAACAACTACTTTTAAACTCAGTAGGTTAAAGCACCTAGTTCTTCAGCTGTCGGGATTATTCACGTGTCTCTAGTTAGCCATCAGTTGATCAGATGTCTTTGCTGATCTTGGCTGAGCTCTCCCACATGTCTGGCTGTCAACCAGCCAAAATGACGTCATCTGGGATTACTTGGAAACTTGGCTCTGAATCACATGTCTCATCTTCCAGCTCTCTAGCTCAGTCATGTTCTTTTGGTGAAGGTAGAGACATGAACAAGGGAGCAAAAGTGTTCGAGCCCTTGTGAGGCCTGCCTCTGGAAGTAGACCACTATCATTTCCACTGCATCCAATTGGCCAAAGTAAGACAATGGCCAACCCTGCTTCCAGAGGCAAGTTAGAGCAGTTGTTCCTGAACAACACAACTCTCTCGCCAAGTGTTATTTCCACACCAGAATAGTTCTCTCAGATTTTTGCAACTGCAGAATTAGGTTGTAAACAATGCCAATATTGGTCTTTCCTAAACAATATTAAGTACCTTAAAACATCAATGTAAATATTAGTGTGGAAAATATGGTAAAAACTTCAAAATTAGATGCCATGCTGTAAAGAATTAATACAAAAGACCATTGGACATTTGCCCAAGCCCCTTTGGGTGGCAAACCAAGTTCCCTCTGCTGTGGGTTAGCACACATCTCCCATCCCATCATCTGCCATCCCTCCATGTGCCCTGTGCTCCAAGAACTGATTTATCCCAGTTTCTTGAATATTTGATGCAGTTTAATTTATTTGATCCTTAGCATCTGAAGTGCCTCTCTGCTTGGCATTCTCTTTCTCTTTCCACATCTACCTGTTGATTTCCTATTTAACTTTGTAAATTTCAATTCAAGGACTTGTGCTTCTGTTACTCTATCAAAGATGACATCTCTCCTTATTTGTGCTGACACCATATTTATAATACCTCTATTGACAGGGTTATAACACAATGCTATAATTATATTTGCTTAGATGCAAACCTTCTTCCTGACCATGGCCAAAGCTTGGAAAACAATGTCAGTATCTTGTTTTTTTTAAATCTTTTTATCTTCCCAATTATTCCCAGCACCTGGAACAGTATAAAGTATTTGAATAGTATCTATTTAATTTAGTTGAATAATTTCACTACCCTCCTCCTTTGATATGTTAGGAAAATAAGCAAACTACCAAATAATTTATTCAAGTTCACACAGTTGGAAAAAGAACTGCAATTAAATAAAGGCCTATTTGGCTTCAGATGCAATATTCTTTAACATGTGACTATATGAATCTCACATGGAAGACTTTGGATAAGGGACTGGCATGTTTGAGTGGATCTCTCAAGAAATAAGTGCACTGATTGCACAGGTAAAACTTTTCCTATTTCTTTGATCTCATTTATTCCTCATCAAGGATTACCATTTAAGGATTGCTTTAAATATATCTATATTTTGATCTGTAGTCTTTCTAGGTTTTCGGTGTGGGGTATTGCGTTTGTTTTTTTAACAGAATTAACATTAAAAAGCCATATCTTCCATATACCTTAGAATAAATTCTTCATTTTAAAAACTTGTTTTGGTCTCTAGAGCAGTATTTACCAGATTTATTGAGGATCTCACTGCTTGGCATATGGGACTCCTGAACGAGTTAATAGAATCCCCCGTAAGAGTGATATCACAGTAAAAATTTAGGACATTGAAGAATTTTCCTAATGTGCATATGTAGAATTATCACTGTGTTATTATCCTTCAGTTACTAATTCAACCTAAAATTAAAAGCAATTTTGTTCGTAGGCTGTGTAACTGCATCTGACCTTCAGAAACTTCAGGG
This sequence comes from Acinonyx jubatus, assembly GCF_027475565.1. Lineage (NCBI taxonomy): Eukaryota > Metazoa > Chordata > Mammalia > Carnivora > Felidae > Acinonyx > Acinonyx jubatus. Next base: position 27,886,676 of record NC_069389.1, on the reverse strand, counting down.
GAAAGAAAAAGAATAATTAGTTAAATTATCCCCTACTTTATTGAAAGATTGTGAAAATGAGCAAGTAAAATTTATGTCACACTGACCCTGAGTGGCATCATGGTCATAGAAGCCCAGCCCAAATAGTGGTTACAGTGTAGAGAGTGGTTAAGAAATCTGGAGATAGACTGCTTGAATTCGGGTGGTATCTACCACTTTTTCACTGCGTGGCTTTAGTCAGGTTACTTATGTTCTCTGTGCTTCAGCTTTGTCATCTAGAAAATGGGAATGATTTTAATTGATTGTTGTGGCAGTTAATTAAAATAATCCCTGTACAGTGCACAGAATTGTGACTGACTTAAATTAAGCACTTAATGTGTATTACTCATATCTTTGTAGAACATAGGAGGATGAATCATATGAAATAGCCAATATTAAACCATATTTGACTTCAGAATTGTAAGTTTCATATGAATTAAACTATTAGACCATATTTGACTTCAGAATTGTAAGTTTCATATGAATCAAACTATTAGAAGGAAATGGAGTTATAGTGGTGACAGAAGCTCTTACTTAAATATTCTGCCCTCTGTGACTTTTGTCCTTTCTGTGGGTCTCCTGTTTTCTTGACTTGGCACTGACTATTGGCAGACCCTCCTCATAGCCATGGAAGAAGAGAGAATGAATAGTCCAAGGCTCACTTCCTAGTGGGTAGGGGCAGGAAATGATTAGGAAGAGGCTGTAACTTGTCATGTAATTGTCCACACAATTGCAATGCAGTACAATTGAGAAATTATAAAAATGTTAATTTTATAAGTAAGTTTTAAACTTATTAATTAAAGGCATCGTCAGAAGGTCTCCTCCCACTGGATCTTATCGAGGTTGAATTGTCCTGTGTCCCTCTGTATTTTGCCTGGAGCTAAGTGCCAATAGTTGGCCTTTCTCTAGTGAGCATGTCCATTGTGTTATAGCATTTTTTTTTTTTTGAAGAATCAGAGTGTTATTTAGATGCTTTGAAATGAAATGCTTCCTCTGGGAAACCTTATATTGTGCTTTTTCTGTCACAAAAGCTACTGTTGGGATAGAATATAACCAACCCTCCTTTCCATTATTAGCTGTCTCAACCTTAAATCCTATGTTTATGTGATTAATAGAGAAATCAAATTTAACTTTCAGAATTTTAAGTTTATAGGGCACATTTAAGGGTGGTGTAAGAATGAAATCTTGCCATTTGTGACAACATTGATAAACCTAGAGGGTATGATGCTAAGAAGTAAGTCAGACAGAGAAAGACAAATACTATATGATTTCACTTACATGTGGAATCCAAAAAACAAACACAAACAAACAAACAGACTCCTAAATACAGAGAATAGACTAGTAGTTGCCAGAGGGGAGGTGGATGGAGGGAATGGACAAAATAGATGAAGGGGATTCAGAGGTACAAAAGTTATAAAATAAATAAGTTAGATGAAAAATATGGCATAGGGAATATAGTCAATACTCTTTTAATATAAATGTTGTATGGTAACAAATGGTGACTACACTTATTGTGGTGGGTAGTATAGTAATGTATAGAATTGTTGAACCAATATGTTATATACCTGAAACAAATGTAACATTGTATGGCAATTAAACTTCAATAAGAAATTTTAAAAAATTAAAGGCAAAATAAGATCATGAACTACAATCATGGTTTGTAATGTTACCATATATTTAAAAATAACTATTTTTACATTAAAATTATGTCTAGAAATGTAAGATAGAAAATTACTTACCGTAATGATACTACTTTTTCTTTCGAAAAGCCTGGTAATTGAATTAGCACTGACCTATTTAATTTACAGATGAGAAAACTCAGGCCTAGTTTAAGAATTCAGTTTCATTACACACCATGTTAAAGACAGACCTGATCATACAACAAACTATGCTAACTTTCGGTTAAGCACACTTTACTTTTGGGTTTCTAATAGACCATTTACAGATAATGACTTGATTTTCATTAACTATTGTTGGGGCTCCTGTAGAAAGTTCTAATGTGAAATCTGGTTGAATCTTTTCTCGTGTACTTAATAGTATAGTATACATATTGGATCCTAGTGATTATGTTTTATAAAGACTTCCTGCCAAGTAGCATTTTTTATCTGGAGAGATTGTAAATCTATTATATTATCAAACTTAGCTCTTAAACACTTCTTAGCTCCAAGGAATAACTTGGATTTTTCTTGATTATCTTTGTATCCCAGATTTTAGTGCTTGATTATCTCTCTATCTCAGATTTTAGTGCTTTACCTGGTATACAGAAGTCTTTAAAAGTATTTGATGTTAAGGGATAATGAATAATATATGTTAATTTTCAACTGTCAATTCCCACGGAACATTCTAGGACTTTGATACCCCTTTTGTAGAATAGGAAATGTCTCAGCGATACATTTGACTCTTTCATATGACCTTACCAATGATAGAAATATAGGAGACTTGGGGAGGAACACTTGGGTTTTTATTTATTTTCTGACATGGGTGTCCCTGACATTGATCCCTTGGGTCAAAGAAAGTTTGTTTTCCTGTCTGGGGTGTTGTATGTCTGTGGTTTCTTCCTCTAGGTCCACTTTTTGCCTTTTTCTTCCCTGCGAGGCTGACCTCTGTGGACCATATCAGCAGACTTTCTTGTCCTCTGGATTCCAGTTGGATTTGACTAATGGGAGCATTTACAGGAGGTCCCAGAGAGAGGAAAGAAAGACCAGGGCATTTATTAACTTCAGGGTGGCTGCATTAATTTGCCTGCTGTCCAAGCTCCTGTCAGGTGACTCTGTTAGCTCTCTCTTTGTTGAGGGACCAGTAACCACTCTTTCTTTTCAATCCTGAGTCTAGGAGTGATAATAGCCATTCTCTACTACCAGTTATGGTGGTTTCTTTATTCCCTGCCTTCATCTTTGTAAATCGTCCCTTATTAAACTCTCTTCAAGTTACCAAAATCCTGCTAGGACCCTGTGACCCATAAAGCAAAGTACTATTCTTCACCTCCAGGTGATGGCATTTAACAGGAAGGAGGAAGCAGAGAATGTTATTAGAGATTATTAATCATTTTCTGTGCCAGACCACATGTTGGACACCTTGTAATTATGAACCATTTAATCCCCATACTAATAGTTTGAAGTTGATTCCTTCTGTTACTTTGAGGCAAAATTTATAAGGAGAATTATGGAAAATATGGATTATTTGGCTTAAGAATTTTGGAACAAATTCATGATAGCTGACACTTATTGAGTATATCTTATAAACAAAGCACTGTTCTAAGTGCATTTAAATCTTCACAGGATTACCACAAGTTAGGTAACAGTATTTCTTCATTGTGTAGATCAAAAGGTAAGGCACAGAAAGCTTAAGTTATTTGCTCAATATCACGCAACTGGAGGATTTGAACCAAGACCTTCTAGGTATGAAGCAAACACTTTCTTTTGACATTATCATCCCTTCCTTTTGTTTTGTAAAACAAATTTCATCAGTGCACCTTTTTTCTTTTTTTTTAATTTCCAAATTCCCTCTGCCTCAACCTGGTATCTTTCAGTCATTAGTCTCCTAAAATGAAACACTAAACCAGCATTGTTTTTCTGTTTTTAAGAGACTCCTTTCAATGCAAGATTAATCTGTGGTACTAAAAGTCAATATAGTGGTCATTATTGAAGGGGCTAGTACACAGAAGGGGGTGTGAGGAAGCTCTGAGGATGCTGGTTGTATTTTATTTCTCTATATAGGTGGTGATAATATGAATGTGTTCAGTTCATAAAAGCCAATTGAGCTAACTCTTAAGGTATGTGCATTTTCCTATATGTATATTACACCTCGATAAAATTCTCTTATAAAATACTTTTTATAATTCATACTTAAAAAAACAATCATCTATGAAAACAACCTATTTAGACTATAATGGGTTATAATAATTTTATGGGAGGCAATCAGTATCATCCACCAATACATTTTGAATTATTTTTACCCTTCTTTTTGGTGTTCCCAGTGTTTTTGGTATTTCCAGTATCTAACGATTTGTAATCAAAGAGAAGTATCTTGACTTTCTGACCAACAGAGATGTCCAGAGGCTGAACTTTCTGTAAGCAGAAGGCCATGCTAAATAACTCCTGTGCTCTTTACCTCTCATTGGAATAGTATATTGATCCCTGTGTATTTTTCGGTTAAGGGATTGATAACAACTGTGAAGAATCAGAAGTTATTTAAATATTTTCACAAATCCATTTCTGTCCCTTTCAATTTTTTTTCACTTTGATTTTTTGTCACTTTGTTTATCCCACTTGCTAATCAACCTATCTGATATTTTTTCTTTTGAACCTTGTCTGTGCATCTGTATTTCTATATATCATACTGACAATGATCAGGAAGCATTATTATCTCATTTTATAGTCCTTTCATCTTTTTATTTGGGTTAGCAAGGAAGAAGACAATATGTAAGTGAATGCAGTAAACTGCTGAGTAATATCAAAAGTTCACCTTTTAAATAAAATACTAGTCACGAAAGGGATTGAAGACAGAGAGCCGCAGGGTCATATGGCCCAAAGAGAGTTTAATGTTTTGTGTGTTTTACAAAATAATTTTCATATACTTGAAAGCCATTACAGATAGGGAATTTTAAAGAAATATTACTGTTTTCATGACATAAATGTCACTTGCAACAAAAAGACATGGTAGATGTAGAAGATGAAAAGGGAGGTAAACAAAAGATTTAATGAAAGGTAACCCCAAGAACAAAAAGAGAGAGACAGGGAGGGAGGGAGGGAGAAGGAGAGAGAGAGAGAGAGTGAGAGAGAGAGAGAGAGAGAGAGAGAGAGAGAGAGAGAGAAAGGGCTTGAAGCCTCTGAGTGCCGTCCGCATTTACCAGTATTAGTAATAGAATATGGAGTGACATCTTCTATCCTTGACTTTCACTCTTACAAGGGTACCAAACTAAGAAAATCAGAGTACACTGTATGTGAGCTCTACATTTTCTAGTAGACTCAATAATGTACCAGCATTGTATTTAATCTGGAATTTGGCCAGACAGAGAGAAGTCAAGGAATAATTGAACAAAACAAAACAAAACAAAAAATCTTGTATTTATTGAGTGCCTACTATCTGCCCAGTCTGTATACCACAGCACACTGTTCCATTTAAGCCTCAGAAGAGTGCTCTGAAGTGGTATTATTTCAGTCTCCATTTAAACAGAAGACTATGGGGGAGGGGAAGGAGAAAAAAAAAGGTTAGAAAGGGAGGGAACCAAAACATAAGAGACTCTTAAAAACTGAGAACAAACTGAGGGTTGATGGGGAGTGGGAGGGAGGGGAGGCTGGATGAGGGGTATGGAGGAGGGCCCCTGTTGGGAGGAGCACTGGGTGTTGTATGGAAACCAATTTGACAATACATTTCATATTAAAAAATAATAAATAAAATATTATTGCAAAAAAAGAGTATATTGTGCTTCAGAAAGGCTAAATCACTTGCCTGAGACAGCAAAGCTAGTGAATAGAGGACTTGAGTTTAAAAGTCAGCTATTTTAAACTGTGCTACTTTTACTATATCATAGCTATAATGTTATGGAATGAGGATTTGAATCTAGGAAAGAAATGAAAACCATCCAACAGAAATGAGATGTTTTGCTTTCCCCGGGGTCTTTATACCACAGGAAGAGTAAGACTGAGCACCTGAAGATCTGTGAAGTTACAGGCTAAATACTGTACATTTCATTGAGCATCACTTTAATTAGACCTAGAAGAGGAAATGTCACTCGTAAGTGCTTGAAAATACTTTTAAAACAAACATTAATTCAGAGAAGAAGGCAAAATCTCCATGAATTCTTAACATAAAACATATGTGTTTATAGACATTTTGAACCTGCTGTCACTGCCTAATTTTTACTGCCAGACCTGGGGTAAATTCATTCCATCTCATCTGCTAGAAGGATGCTTTGATGGAACATTCTGAGAAGCACTCTATTAGAGAATGTGGATATAACAAATAGAAATTGGATTTCAATTATGATACTTTAGTATATCATTTATCGTATGAGTTATGAAAGTTATGTATGATAGCTAGAGCTTTTTCTCTGTCACCTCATTGCTTTCGAGGTGCCCCAAATAGATGTGCCCGGAGGCCTCTGATTAGCCTACAGTCCTTCACTCCCTCTCCATTTGTTTGCTTCCAGTTTAAAAGAAAGAATTATAAAATACCTTGGCCTGTGTATATGAGCTTGGATCAAAGCAAGATCCCATTTGCCTTGTTTTGACCTCTGTCTGGACTCCTTGTCCCCAAAGCATAAGCTTTATAGTCTTTGTGTTGTGGATGTTAGATGATCCTTACGGCCTTGGGGTTCATGCTTTACTCTGTGCCTGAATACTTACCTGATTCCCTGTTCCTGCCCTCCTTGAATAAACCTCTTGCCACCCACATCCTTCCTGGTTTGACAGACTTTGTTATCTATCATCTATCTATCTATCTATCTATCTATCTATCTATCTTTCTTTCTATCTATCTATCTATCTATCCATCTGTCTATCTGTCTATCTATCTGTCATCTGTCTGTCTATATATCTATCCAGATACATATTTTTTAACAAGAGCAAGTATCTTTGTCAGGTAAGTATATATTTTTTTCTTCAAAACTTGATACATTTCAGTGTGCAATATTCTTTTTGTCGATAAGTTTGGAAGCCACTCACTTCTGAAATGCATCTGTAAAGTTTTGCTCCTGGATGAAACAAAAGAAAAGAAAAGAAAACAGCCAACAGCATTTTCGAGGCATCGTAGAGCTTCACCCAATTTGAAAGCATGCATTCATTTTCTTTTACTTATTAGTAGAAAGCTTTCCTTAAAGTTTCATAAAAATGGCATGTTGTTTTGAGATTTACTTGCACATAATGTGTAGTCAAGGTGTTTTTAAAAATTTAGCACATTCGTATTTTTATGTTGTCTTCTTTTCCCCTGAAATTCTTAATCAGAACTATTAGAGGAGAATTTACAAATAATAGCTTGCAGTTATCTTTGTCAAAGCATCTCTGTGGCTCGATTTTCAAGGGTGCCCGTGGGGCTGGTAGCCTTTTTGTGGGGGATCTGTGTTCTCATTAGGTGAAACACCAAGGCATTGACAGGATTTGTCATTGACATGGCTACCATGCAGTAGGGAAAGCTTGAATCCTATGTCTTTAATCTTGGAAACCTCAGGGATGCCCTTTGCCTGGAAACTAAGGCTGCTCTTTGTTTTTCTTGACCTGTGTGAAATGTCAGGTTTGCACGCAATCGAGGAAGGCTTGAGACAAACCCACTCACATGGAAAGTAATGTTAGACCCATCACCTGACATTTGTGAGGAAGTATTTCATGGTCCCTGTACTATGGGCGTTCCCACAGTTATATGTTCCTGGGTCCCTTTTACTGATTCTGTGTAGTATTACCTTTTGGGAATATTTGTTTTCCCTGCTGGACTCAAAGTTCTATAAGGGCAGGGGTCATGTCTGGCTGATTTACTAGTGTATGCTCCTGCATCTAGCTCAGGTTTATTGGTGCTCAGTAAACATCTGCCACTGATAAATTAGGACTTTCTAGAGAAACTGACTGATGAAAGAGATGTGAATGATTTCATAGGAAGGGATTTTAGGCTTTCAACCAGAAAAAGAAAATATTTGAGAGCATGACAGAAAAATAAAATATTTGAAAGATAATCAGATGGAAGGAGGATAAGGCCTAGAAAGCAGAGTATGATAAACTAAGAAGAGCAAGCCTCTCAGGAGTTAGATGGATCCAGACAGAATTTTGGCTTTACTGTCTTGTAGTTTTTGTGACAAAGGGCCACATGTTCAATCTCTTTGTCTTGTCTCTAAGATGAGTATTTTAGTGCCAGCCCACAGCTATATCACAAAGATTTTAAGATCCACTCATTTAGTGAATTGTTTTTCATGAGCAGTTGCTACAAAAATTCCAGATACTTTCCCAGGTAAAGAACTGAGGAAAATAGATGCAAAGGTGTCACAGGGCCATTTCAACTCAGTTAAAATCAGATATTTCTAGCATATGAGCCATGCAAGATGAAAATGGATCATTCTGAGATAGTTTCCAAAGTGTATATTCAGAGAGAGCACGTTCTAGGTGCAGGATGGTGGGCCCTCTATGATAGAGGTATACCAAACAGTTAAATTTTAAGCACCTGCCCAGGGCGAATTGTATGTGGTCTGTTTCTTTGTGTGTTTACCTCTCTCTCCTTCATAGAACCAGCTTTTAAAAAGTGGAGTTAATTAGACCAGTTAGGCTACGGATAATCCAACTCACCTTATTAAAAAAAAAAAAAAAAAAAACAAACAATTTAAATAGATTTGACCTAATGATGATATATTGCTTTTTTGTTTTTTACTTGGAGGTTCTCTTTTCATTTTTCACCCTTGGCAGATTAAGAATTAGATACATTACATATTCTTTTTTTTAATGTTTATTTATTTTTGAGAGAGAGAGAGAGAGAGAGAGTCAGAGCATGAGTCGGGGAGGGACAGAGAGAGAGAGAGAGAGAGAGAGAGAGAAAAGGAGACACAGAATCTGGAGCAGGCCCGAGGCTCTGAGCTGTCAGCACAGAGCCTGATGCGGGGCTCGAGCCCATGAACCACGAGATCATGACTTGAGCCAAAGTCAGATGCTCAAGCGACTGAGCCACCCAGGTACCCTGTTACATGGCATATTCTTAACCACAGCTTTCAATTTTAAAAGGCATAATCATGGAAATGGATCACTGGAAGAGTGCTTGGTTTAACTGGGTATATTTCATGTTTCAGTTTGGGAAGCAGCACATAGAGAACCTCTTCAGTGACCTACAGGATGGGAGACGCCTCCTAGATCTTCTGGAAGGCCTGACAGGGCAAAAACTGGTACGTGAATTATTTCTAAGAAAGTTCACATTAACCTTAGGGGAATTTACTAAGAAAAAAAGAAATGAACTCAGTGTAGTTTTACTCGATCTAGTAAAATGCACTAATTTAATAATTACCGATTTAACTAGTAGTAGAGGACCTATTCCTGAATAAAACAATATTCGATATTACTTTATTTTGGCATACTCTATCCTCTATAGAACTAGCAGGTGACATTTTTCAGTAATGTAACTTACGATAATTAATAGATATTACTTGCTCATAATATTGGGTATCTTTGTTATTGAATGTCTTTTTATAAGGCTTTTATTCATAATGATCTTTTAAGTTTCAGTTCATTTTTTTATTGTGACAAGAACATTTAACTTGAGATATGGAAAATGAAGAGTTGCAAGAGGAGTAAATTCCAGAGAACTGCTATCCAACACTGTGCCAATGGTTAATAATACCGATCTTCCTTGACTTACCATGGGGTTATGTCCCTACTAATCCATCCTAAACTGGAAACACAATTTGAAAATACATTGACTATACCTAACCTACTGAACTTCATACTTTAGCCTAGCCTACCTTAAACATGCTCAGAACACTTACATTAGCATACGGTTGGGGAAAATCATTTACCACGAAGCCTATATTATAATAAAGTGTTGACTGTCTCATGGAATGTAATGCTGTATGGAAAGCGAAAAACAGAGTGGTTGTACGAACATTGGTTGTTTACCCTTATGATTGATTGCATGGCTGACTGGGAGCTGTGGTTCACTGCCCCTGCCCGGTGTCACCAGAGTATCATACTGGGTTATCACTAGCCTGGGAAAAGATCCAAAATCAAAACGTGAAGCACATTTTTTGCTGAATGCCTCTCACTTTTGCGCCATCATAAAGTCATGAAATCCTGAATTAAACTATCATGTTGGGGACCATCTGTAGATTTACTGTGTGTTTACAAAGTTCTTAAGATGTATATTTCATTTTAGAAGTAAATATGGTAGGCATCATAATGGCAGAATTTCTAAAACTCCACAATTGGATAAATGAGTTAATCCACATACTGTAATGTACTGTGCAAATGTCAGTTTCGAAATTATAGGATCAGATGGTATTTGGGGGATTGGGAGTGAGGGTTATAGAACCAAGGATTATTGGGGTTTTGAGCTTCAGTGATGAAGACAGTTAAGGTAATGTTGACAAAAATAGTTTGTCTTAATCCTATTTGGCATTATATAATCTTTATAGGCTCAAGTCTCTTTTATACGTTCCTTAAAAGTGTGGAAATCAACTCACTTATCTACCTTACTAATAAACCTTTATTGCAATGTTGTTTCCCTTCCTGGTCATGCTGTAATCCCCAGCTGGGCTGCAGAATGAAGAGATGGTAACCAAAATAGATTTTTTTTGAAGAAGAAAAAAGCTGTCATTTTTTCTTGAGGAGAGGTTGATTCATGCTAACAAAGTCCTATGACAAGGACAATCAACCCAGAGCACTTAAGTGTATTATATTAATGCCTCACAGCCTGTGTTCATTTAAAATACTCAAATTTAGAAGTAAAATGTATAAATTGTTTCATTTCTAGTAGATTGTCCCTCTCTGCTGGGCAGTAAACATTGTTTCGTTTTGTTTTCAGCCAAAAGAAAAAGGATCCACAAGAGTTCATGCCCTGAACAATGTCAACAAGGCACTGCGCGTCTTGCAGAAAAATAATGTAAGTGGAGACCTGGACAGAGTCTGGATACCATGAGACAGCATAGTTAATGTTTGAGTGAGGGCTTTGGCCCCAAATGCAGGGAGAGCTTCTCAAGTTCTCTTACAAATCACAGTAGTGGTTATAACGAGTATGCGTTCTGGTTCATGTGCGTCTGCTGGTGGCTAATGTGACTCAGCAAGTAAATGTACCGAGTCACAGAGGGCAGGGAAGGGTGTGACTCAGACCCGATAGGGCACTGTGTGTTGTTTTCAGATTTTACTTGATGCAGTTATATCTGAAGGACGTATTCACTCTTTTGGTGAACCTCAGTTTCTTACAGTAGTGTTCTGTGCAGCAAATGGCTTTTACTAGGCTGAGTATTATTTTCTATGTATTCAAGTTTGCTTGAGTTAAGGCAACACGTACTAGATACCACACCCACGTATGAAAGTTACACAGAAAAATCACTCTTTCAACTTACAGAACTGCAAATTTGTTTTCTCTTGCTAGGTTTGATTTAGTTTAACTGGATGAACATGGATGTGTGGCATTAGAAGGTCAACAGTTATACCTAAACAAGTATGTAGATGAGAGGAGAGTAACCTTGAGATTCCTCCCTTCTACCACGATATTAGAGGCAGCCCCTCCTTTCTTAGCAACTTCCTGCAATCTTTCTCATCGACCAATATGTTTACCAGGTCCTTAGTAGCTTCCTAATTACATTACATCTCTATTTCAAGAATAAATTCAAATAAATTGCTCACATACTCTAAAAATAACCATCGTCAGTGATAGATTAGTTGTGATGTATACTCCCCCAAAAGTTATTCAGTTCATCTGGTACAGAGAGGGCATCACATGGGAAATGTTAGTGAAGGCTGTGTAGCATTTGGTTGATTTTATGAATTTACAGTTATTGTCATACTTAATCTATCGAAATTGCCTTATAAAATCATTATAGATTTTTATCATTTTCTGAAGTGACTAACTGTATATTTTCAAATTTTGTGCAGGCATAATAAGACACTCTATAAAACATTTGCCTCAACATCAGTCTGATAGATCCTTTTGAAAGATCAATACCACAAAAATTGAGAATATTGTTTTAAAGATAGTAGAATTTACATGAAGAAAAATCTTTTTTAGATATCAGTTCCCCATATTCCATTACAAAATATACAAAGCAAGGAAGACAGCAGAAAATTCAAAGAATTACTCTATTAAGTCTCTTTCATGTAGGTGATCTCTTCCCACCAAGATAATATCATATTAAACAATTGGCTGTTGGATCACCTCTAAAATAGTAGATTAATGTAGCCATAGATCTTGTTTAATGATAGTTTTGTTTTTTCACATTTGTTATTGATTATGAATTTTTTGGTTTCCTATATATGTTATAATTATTAATTTCACAGTTTTAAATATAAGACCAGAAGAAATTCTGGCAATAAAACAGAGAAACCATAAAAGAAAATCTCTGTCACTTTGGGATAACCAAATATTTCTTAGATGTGAAACCAGAGGCCTGATTCAAAAAGAGAAAAATTAACTTGAACTTCATCAAACTTACGAGTTGTTTCTATGTTATGGATACAAACCCTTTCTTTTCTGCATTGCAAATGTATTTTCTGCCTCTAGATTACATTTTTACTTACTGGTGTCTTTTGATGAAGCAGAATTCTTCATTCTGATGTAGTTCATTTTTATAAATGGTCACTTTATAATTTTGTATCCTGTTTAAGAAATATTTGCCTTCCCCAAACCATTATGATATTACACTTTGTTGTCTTCTGTATAGGCTTTGTTGTTTTGTCACTTGAATTTGGATCTCTATATCACCTGGAATTGATTATTGAATTTGGCATGAGGAGTCGGTGAAAATTCAGGTTCTTTCTTTTTTTTTCCATTTGGAATCTAACTGTCACTACACCATTTCTTAAAAACAATGTTACTTACTCATTGCTCTCGAGTATTAGGTGTGTCATAATAATTTCTTGGTACAGATGCTGTTCTGTTTTTGGACTTGAATTCACTTCCATTTTTCTCTGTCTATACACGCACAAACATCCTGCCATTTGGATTTTTGCAGTTTTATAATCCATACTGGTATCTGGTGAGCTAGGTTCCCCCACTTTTTCTTGATTATATTGACCCTTTGAATTTCTGCATTCCTTTTACCATCATCTTTTTAATTTCTATATAAATCCTGTTTGGAATGTCATCAACAGTGAGTTAAATCTATAGATCGATTTGGGAAGAATTGTTACCTTTACACGATTGATGAGTATACCACATTCCTGCTATGATTTCCCCTATTGTTTATTTATTTAATTTTTAAGTATTAGATTTGAGAGAATGAGAAAAAAATCCAAGAGAAAAAAGGGTCAGAAAATTTGAACAGCAACTTCACAAAAGGGGACGTTTAGAAGCTGAAGAATAATATAGAATGTTCAACCTCAGCAGTAATTGGGGAAATTTAGAACTGCAATGAGATACCAATACAAACTCATAAAAATGGCTGAAATTAAAAGAGCTAATAATGCTGAGGGTGAGGATTTGGAATAACCTGAACTCCTAACTGGTAGAAATGTAATTCAGACAACCATTGAAAATAGTTTGGCATTATATACTAAATGCAAAAGTGCATAATTCTTATAGGCCAACAGTTTTGTGCTTAGGCATAACATGTAACTACCATTTATCTCTGCACACGTGTGTGTGTGTGTGTGTGTGTGCGCGCGTGTGTGTAGAAAGAGAATGTTCATAGCAGCTTTTAAAAAAAAATTATTTTGAGAGACAGAGAGAGAGGAGAGAGTGCATGTGCAAGCAGGGGCAGGGCAGAGAGAGAGGGAGAGGGAGAGAGAGAGAGAGAATGAGAGAATCCCAAGTAGGCTCCGTGCTGTCAGTGCAGACCTCAGTGCAGGGCTCCATGTCCAAAGCTGCGAGATCACGAATTGAGCCTAGATCAAGAGTCAGATGCTTAGCTACGTGAGCCATCCAGGCACCCCTCATAGCAGCTTTATTTCTAAAAGCTAAAACTGGAAATGACTGTGGTATAGTCACATGATAGCATATTATAAAGCAGTGAAAATGAACAAGTGATAGTTAAACACAATACATAGGATGGATCACTCTCCTGAAAGAGTTTGGAGCCAAAGAAGTGAGACACAAAAGTATACCTACGATGATTTCCTTTTTTTTAATGTTTATTTTTTTTAATGTTTATTTTTGAGAGAGACTGAATGTGAGTGGGGGAGGGGCAGAGAGAGAGAGGGAGACCCAGAATCCAAAGCAGGCTCCAGCCTCCGAGTTGTCAGCATGGAGCCGGATGTGGGGCTTGAACTCATGAACTGTGAGATCATGACCTGAGCTGAAGTTGGATGCTTAACCGACTGAGTCACCCAGGCGCCCCTACTATGACTTCTTTTAGTTGAATTTCAAAAACAGGCAAAATTGTTCCATGGATTTAGGAATCAGGAGAGTGGTTACATTTTGGAAGGAATGAAAGCAGTTAAATGCATGAGTGCATCTTGTGAAGTGTTGAAAGTATTGCCTATTTTGACCTGGTGCTTGATACATGGGCGCATTTGCTTTGAGAAAATGTATCATGGTCTACCCTCAGGTCCACTTTTCTAGATGTACGTGATACTTCAGTTCCTATTTTTAATGTTAAAAAAAGAGGAACCTTTGAAGGTAAAGTAAACCTAACCTTACAACCTCCCAAATGCCAAACAATGGCTTATTTATCAGTCTGACAATATGCTTGGTATTTTCTCATGAAATTGTTTGATGAAATGTGATAAGTGAATATACAAAATTAGAATAAGATTAATGCATTTTATGGATCTTTTCTTAGATGGTCATATTTCTTTCTGAAAATGTAGAACCCTGAGAACTCCCCTGAGAACTTGTTTGAGCAGGCAAAGACCCCGAAATGAGGACTTAAATTTGAGAAGGAGCCCTTAAAGAGCAGATTTCCACAATTCTCCCGTTTGACCGAGAGCCTTAATAGGGAATGTCATAAAATTGAGGTCTCTGTATGAAAAGGACAGAATCTCAAGTAAAACATTTTCGTGTGGAAACCAAAACCCAGAGCGAAATAACCTTTGCTTGAAGTAGCCCCAGGCTAAAAGACACAGACTATAAATGTTCAAAGGTAAATTTATTATCATTTTATACTTCTCCATTATTTTGTAATAAAAGAAAGTACAAAAGAAATGGAAAAGATTCCCCAGGAACATGTTTATTAGTCTCTGATTATTACCACACAGTAAACACACAATTAAATCAAAGAGAATGTTCAAGAGCAGGATTTTTTTCCCTAAAGATGTGCTTAGGTATTCTATACTAGATGAATAAATGAGCCTGGGGCAGGATATACATAAATTGGCACGTTAAATAAAATAGTAGACAGGGCTATTTCACATTTCCTTTTAAAAATGATAGATTCTCAAATTAGAATGAAGGCATTGATTGGAGAAGTTGACTAATCAGACCTTAAATAATAATGTTAGTGCATTTACATGCAGCACATTATTTATTGAGTGTCTACTATGTGTTAAGTTGTATGCTAGATGGTAGGAACACTGTAGTCAGTGATCAGAACAAACACAACCCTATATGTCATAGAGTTTACAGTCACATACCAGAGGGCAGTAACATTTACAATGTACATTGTGATAGCTATGTGAATGAGTAAGAGATACACAGAACAGAAGGTGTGGGAAGACCTCTCAGTTAAACTGTGATATGGTAAAGCCTGGAAGGAAGTGAGGGAGTGAGCCATGGCATCATCTATAGGAAAATGGTCCAGACAGAAGGATAAAAAGACCTTGGGGAGAAACAAAACGTTTGCAAACAGGACTTGCTAGGGAGACAGGACTGAGTATGGAGAAAACACAGCAGAGAAGGGGATCGGAGAGGTACCTGGGTACTTATGGGAGGTGTAAAACATGGGAAGACATTAGGCTTGGAACTTAATTGGGAAGGAGATGACAATGACTAAAAATAAAAGGGCTGCTATGAATTGAATGGCTAATAAAACCAGTTCTTTAAAAATGAGAGAAATAGTTAATAACAAAGAAAAACTTACAAGAAAAGTATTTAAAAGCAGTACCATTTTTATCCAGGGAGGTTATCGTCTGTAATGAAAACATAATACAACTTATCGCATAATAGAAATACTACTAAAACCACTAAGACAATTTAATGGAAATATTTTTTGATGTTATAGGCTGCTTTATTTTTCCAAGATTTACAACGTCTTTGCAATGCACATGGGTGAAAATCCCCCTACTGATAGAGTTCTCTAGTTGGGTCAAAAGGCCACTGATAACAGGAGGGACATCTAAAGTGAAAGTATTAGCGTAAGGTTAAAGCACAGGGCCTGGCAAATGCCTGCCAGGGGCACTTTGCAAAAGGAAAGTCTTCAGAGCCCTTTTGTGGGGACCCGCAGCCACCCCTGAGTTCCTTTGGGCCCCTTGGGTGGAAGGGATCCTGTAAACTTTTTTGCATCCATATAACCACCACCCATTTCTGCATGGTTTTCTTCACCTCAACCTGCACCCTGACCATCTCTTTGAATTCTCTCATCTCCTCATTCCTCAAATGCATATCGTTTATGGCCTCGTAATCCTGGAGCCACCAAGCCAGCCCCTTGTTGGTTTCTCTTTTGGCCTTCTTGGTCACTTTCCTGCAGCCTTGGTTCCCTGGCTGGCTTTTCTTCTTCTTTTGGCTTTCCCTGGCTCTCGGGCTTTCTGTCTTTTGGCTTTGCCACACTGCTGGCTTTTTCCTTGTCCTTTCCTATTTCCTCATTTTATGCCTTTCCCTTGTGATTTGTCTTTCCCTCAATTTCTAACTTTTCTTCGTTTTCCAGAATACAAGCTACTGCTCGCTTCCCTGCACCCCATGGCTGTTCTTTGTATTCCAGCTTTCCTTGTTCTCAGGCATTCCTTCATTCCATCGCAGAGTTTTTCCATGTTGAGATTTTCCCTCCTTTTCTAGTCATGCAGGGATTCTAGACAGGTTCCTCCTCCTTCTATAGCCTTGCAGAAAGTTGCAGGGGCCGGGGCACGCCTGCGCCTTCTGCTACTCTCTGAAGCCCAGACCCCTTGCTGCCAAGGCAGCTCAGGGAGCTGGTTCCATACAGGCAGTGGAAGAAGATGGCACAGGGACTGGATGGCAAGGTCGGAAATACAGTTTTATTCAGAGCCTTTAATTCACCATTGTCATATTAGAACACATTTAGCAACTAACTAACTAACTAACTAACTAAATAAATAAATAAATAATTGAGACTATGGATGGCATAAATAAACTGTAGATTTAATAGCAATTTGCTTCCCGTTAATACTCCAAAGCGCAGATGATTCTATGAAATATGTGTGCATTATGTGTAAACCTCCTGCCCCATAAAGTTGGATTTTCAGGAAAAGCAATAGTTTATCATTTAATTTAAATTAGCTAAATCCAAATCTCAGCTCTCAAGCAGGCATTCCGAAAATTCTCAGTCATTATGAGGAAAGCTCTTCCCTATCCCTAGCAATGGCCAGAGAACAGTAGGCCTATGTAGTGCCTCCAAGGGAAAAGCCTTTCCTCTTTAGTCCATTGCAGTATGCACTGATACAGTCACCCCCTAAGCCCGAGTCTTCTCATGAAGCCAAGTGTCTCATTAATATCACTGGCATGAAACAGAAAGCCTGCAAAGACCAAGCTGAAGAGACTGTAACAAAGTAAATATATACAGAAATGTGAGGAGAATCAAATCCCTGGTGAAACACCCAGGGATTAGCATGAGTTAATAGCCTTTATCCCTAAACCTAAAGAGACAAGGAGGAGAGAGCTGTTACCTTAAAGCAGTGAAAGCTCTGACATTGTGAGAGGGACCACCGGCCAGCAACTGTGACCATAGGTATCTAAATGAAGTTACCCTCAAATCGTGGCCTGCTGAGTGAGTTGGGAGACGATCGATACCTTGGTCTCTCTATCCAGTCCTCCAATATCCTGCCCATGCTACCCACTGGTTAAGCTCAGCTAAAGGCTAGAAGGTGAGAGCTCCTAGGTGATGAAGTCATCTGATACTAGATGAGTCATCTCATATGCCACAGGGGTGAAGAACTGGAGATTGGGGAACAAACAGAGAATAGCCAGCATTCCAAGTACCTCTGTTTTCTGGTCACACGAGGACGTGAGAATGTCTGCACTGACAGCCCTAATGTTGGCTGGGGTCCATCCTTGCTGGATGTACCAGGAAGCCATTCACTTTTGAAACCACACCATCTCTATTTCCTGATAGGGCGTGGAGATGGTTTCTGGCTAATTTTGGGAACCATCTGATATCACATCCCTTCAGATGCTTCTGGGAAACATCGGAGCCAGAAAACTAAAACAGACCAAGAGTTATTTCTAATTTCTGCTCTGCTGCACAAACTTACCAAAGGCATAGGAGAAGATAAATTTATAAAAAAATATTACTAAAAAAATATTCCTGCCATATGTACAAAGATGGATAATGTATTAGGATGCAGTGAAAATGTCATTAAGTATATAAAAAGAAGAGCTTTTAAAGTGCATACTCATAATAATAATAGAATACTAGAAATTAATAACACTTTTAAAAATTCAATTTGATTAATTTAAAATGTTTTGTATAAGGAATGAAGAGTACATATCCACATTTGTATAGGAAAAAACTTTCCAGGAGAAATGGACTAGGTTTTAGCCTGAGGTTCAATTTGTGTCTTAGCTTTTATTTTCATTGAGAACAAAGATAAATTAATTCAAGATTTCAACCATAAATGTTACAAAAAATAAAAAATGCTCTAAGGAAAGTAGAAAATAAAGATAAATGAAGAAATAAGTTAGAAAGAAAAAACACTAGAATAATTTGAGAGCTAGTTCTTTGTAATAAAATAATAAAGTAGACTAATCTCATAAATTTAATCGGGAAAATGAGAGGAAAAAGCAAATATATGCAATTTGAATATAGAAAGAAAATATTAAACACAAGTATAAGGAATATACAAACCAAACATGGAATCTACACAGAATTATATGTTGATTATAAAAACAATTAGATTATATTCCATTTAAAATAATTAATTATAAGAATTAATAGAATATAGGGTACTTTATTTTTTCTTAGATGTTTTTTTAATGTTTTTATTTAATTTTTGAGAGACAGAGAGAGACAGAGCATGAGTGGAGGAGGGGAGGAGAGAGAGGGAAACACAGAATCTGAAGCAGGCTCCAGGCTCTGAGCTGTCAACACACAGCCTGACAGGGGCTCGAACTCATGGACCGCGAGATCATGACCTGAGTCGAAGTCAGATGCTCAACCGACTGAGCCACCCAGGTGCCACGAAAATGTAGAGTACTTCAATCAATAACCAAGAGAGGTGAAGAAATCATAAAATTAAACAAACCGACTCTTCACAAAGACTTCTGAGTCTAATGGAACCAGTGGGAAGTTCATCCAAACGTTAAGAAATGGATAATTGCTAATAGAAAATCATTAGGGACTTCACAATTCTATAAATCTATCCACAGACTTAATTTTTAAAATCACTTCAAAGAAGTTAACCCTCTCTGTTGTTTGAGGGGGTATTAGAAGCTTCCATTTTGAAAGGCTGTTTTGTGGTAGTTTCAAAATCTTAGGTCAACTTCATTCGGTTTCCTCCTTCCTTCTTAGTATCTTCTCCACTTTGGCCTATTTCTCTGCCATAAATGATCAGTTTCTGAACATGTCATTGTTCTCTACTAGCAACTCAATTTGATTCCATGCCTCAGTTTCCTTTAATTTGTCTGTCCTGACATCTAATTTGCTATGCTCTCTCAGTGCCACTCACAGCTTAGGTCCACAACTCAGACACCACATTTATGTTCTGATTTGCATTCTCTGTGGTGGCTGTTTTAGCATAAAGTTATTTCTGCTATCAATAATTTATTTTCAAAACCACTTATTGAGAATAAAGTACTTCCAAGTGCAGTAATACCTTTATTACAGTATTTACTGAGAGCAAAGCTCATTTGTAATAAAGTTGGCTGTGGTTTTAAA
The DNA here is from genome assembly GCF_027475565.1 of Acinonyx jubatus. Classification (NCBI taxonomy): domain Eukaryota; kingdom Metazoa; phylum Chordata; class Mammalia; order Carnivora; family Felidae; genus Acinonyx; species Acinonyx jubatus. The sequence continues at coordinate 27,867,058 of NC_069389.1, read as the reverse complement.
AAGCAAACAAAAGAAAGTACAAAATCCTGTGAAATAGAAGCTGACTGTACCAAGTGGTTAAGCTTGTCTACACCCCAGCTCAAGCTATAAAACATATCCACAGCTTGCATTTCATTGTTACTTGTTGAAGGTAGATAAAACAAATCACAGGTAACATGGAAACATCTCACATATTTCCCTTCACATTTGTTTGTGAGTGACTGTCTTTACCAGACATTCTCAATTCCGTTCTGCAGGTCTTTAACCCCATTGTCTCTCAAAGGAAAAGTATCATTTAATGGGTCATTTAAACTTGTTTATTGATAGATTTTTTCCCCCTTAGATATAAATAAGCTCCAGTCAATGAGTTTCCTCTACCAGAAATTTGACATTTTTATCTCTTCATGTCAAATTGAGTAATGAATGATTCTTTACCACTGGTAAAGGAATTTAGCCATTAAAAATCTGGTAGGGAGATTTAACTGCTTGTGGTATTTTAAACTGCCTTCCAGATAGATCATGATACCAGTCTTCCATTAATTGCCTGATTGCAATTTGTTTCCTCTTCTTCCATCCCAAGATGTCCATGTTTTTATTTTATGAATCCCAGTGCCTCTTTGAAGTCATAGAATATATTCCATCACTATTTTAAAGATTCATACAAAAAATGGAGTGTTGGAATACACCCTGAGTATATAGTATACCAGGGCTTTACCGATTTAATATGATTTAATATTAGCTGACAGAGTTGTAGATCTCATACTTGATGTTCAGTATCCACTCTCATCAACTGTGTATGACAAAGTGGCAAATTTTTACCAAGTAACTTCAAACGTACAATGTGAAACAGCACAAAACAAATAAGATCAGTTTTATACATTATTAAAGCACAAATCCAAAGTGAGCATTTAAAAGCCTAGGTTGAAAATTCACATGTCAGCTATGTTCAAATATTCACTTAATCATATCATTGAAAATTGTCAGTGAATTAGATTGAATGGTTGTCACATGTCACTGATCTGAAAAATGACACAGTGTTCACTCTTCCTGGCATATGATCTTAGATAAACAGGGTTCTAAACCGTTCTTTAAGACTAGTATTTTATGTGTTCTTTAAGTATTCAGAGACTTAAATAGCAATATAATATATGTTTTGGAGTATGTCAGACCATAATATCTTTGACTGAATATAAACTGCTTCCATTTATTACTCATAAAATACACTGTTCAGATATAAATTCCACATTTTGAAGTTAATTTATGTTAGACAAGTGTTCGTTCTTACACTAAATTTTCAGTCCACACAATAGGACTATAATATGTCTGCACCTTATATATATTCATTCTCAGGATCCAGAAGTATATCCTTTTAACCCAGTTACTCACTAACTCCAGGATTTTTTCCAAATGATTCCATGACTTAGGTTCCAATTCATCATCTCTGAAATCTACTAACAGAAATGGTTGTATTTATTTCAAAATATTCATTTATGGAATAAAAACATATACAGGCATATATTATATAATATTTAGATTCATATTCAGATGCATTGGGAAATGACTACTTTTCAAATGAAGCTAATTCTCATTTAAAATAATATCAGGGGCAGTTGGGTGGCTCAGTCAGTTAAGCGTCCGACTTCAGCTCAGTTCATGATCTCATGGTTCGTGGGTTTGAGCCCCACATCAGGCTCTTTGTTGTCAGCACAGAGCCTGCTTTGGATCCTCTGTCCCCCTCTGTCTCTTCCCTTCCCCTGCTTGCTCTCTCTCTCTCTCTCTCTCTCTCTGTTTCTCTCAACGTAAATAAATAAACTTAAAAAATGAATAAAAAATGAAATAATTTTATAAGGTGAGTTGGTTATCTTCCCCCTACCAGTGCATTTCTTGCATCAAGGAAAAATAGTATTTTTTTTTTTGCATGCTAAACTTAAAATTGAGGTAGCCATTTACCTATGATTTGTACATTTAGAGATCTTCAAGGATAATAGTATGGCTACAAATTGTACTATTATTTTTTTAAAGTTTATTTATTTTGAGACTAAGAGAGTGCAAGTCGGGGAGGGGAAGGGAAAGAGGGAGAGAGAAAGAATCCCAAGCAGGCTCCACACTGTCATTGCGGAGCCCAATGCGGGGCTTGAACCCATGAATCGTGAGATCATGACCTGAGCCAAAGTCAGGCACTCAACTGACTAAGCCACCCAGGTACCCCAACAGATAGTGTTATAATTAAAAACATTTTTTTTCATGTTTATTTATTTATTCTGAGAGAGGGGAGGAGCACGAGAGGGGCAGAGAGAGAGAGAGAGAAAGAAAGAGAGAGAGAATCCCAAGCAGGCTTTGCACTGTCAACGCAGAGCCCCATGTGGGGCTCACATTCACCAACCATGAGATGATGACCTGAGCTGAAACCAGGAGTCAGACCCTTAACCAACTGAGCCACCTTGGTGCCCTAAAATTTTTCTTATTATATTGAATTGTTGGTCATATAACTTAAAATTTTGGGGGGTTGCTATTGCCAATTTTTTCCTTGAAATAAGTATATGTGGAACAAGATTAGAAAACTATGGTGATACAGGGTTCTGGTTTCATTAAAGTAGCATTCTGTATTGCCATGCATATGATATATAATATTTATAAAAATTCAAGTTAAAGGATATTACATTGAAAGTATATACATCTTTTATGTTATCCTGTGTTGTGACATTATTACTGAACATAGAGTCCATTTCCTCAAATGATGCCTTCTAGTATATAATGTTCCATATAAGAAATTTTGCTTAGTTGAGATACAGGAGCTACTTTGCCAAAAAGTTCAGTCCTGCATTTTATGTTCAATGAAACTACCTGCATTGAAACCTCTATTTTGATATATTTGTTTTAATTTTCTTTCACCCCTTTATTGTTTATATTTTTCTTAACATTAAGGGGTTTTTTTAAACTTAACTGCTTCACATCTTTATTGCCAAAGAGGAAGTATATAAGCAAGTAAAAGCACAGGTCCATTAAAAAGAACTACCTTGTGACAAATGATTATAATCATAAACACCTCCAAAATATAGAGCAATTTGTGACAAATGATTATAATCATAAACACCTCCAAAATATAGAGCAATTTGAACTTCCTTCAGTAGTCTTTAGGCATTTTGATAGAACAGTCCATTTTTTAGTCTGTCTCCATCTTTAATACAAAATGCGGCATATAGTAGATAGTCAAAAATATTTAAGGAATGACTGAATATATAAACCCTAATCACAGAAGGTCAGGAGAGTATCTTCATAGCAAGTACTGTACCCAGAACTAAGTCTTAGGATGTATCCTAGGTCAAAGCGTGCTTTTAAAAGGTATTTTCCAGTATAAGCTTCTATATTTGTATAAAATTTAAAAAATCCTTGTTGGAAGAGAGAGAGATGGGAGGGAATAAAGAAAACTTGCCAAGTGGAGCATGAAGTCCACAGCAGCCAATGCAGCCCACCCTGTAGGTTTTATGTACTGAACTATTCATCATCTAATTATGAAAGATTCAATATGTGCACCTCTATATCCAAAAAAAAGATAGGTTTGATTTATGCCTGTAAGCCTTCACATTTTATATAAATTTTAAACACACTAAAAAGCACATGCTGCAAGGCAGCAACACTACTTTGCTTTTTCTGCATTTTTGATCACTTAAATGCATTATCTTTAGAAGGATTATATAAATACTTGAGTTTCTGTGGAATATAGAGAAGTCTCTTTAGCTTGGCTACACGATGGCAGACGTTCTACACAAAGCGCTTAACACATTTTAAAAGCAAATCCTATTTGCCTAGAATGTTGGAATGAAATTCTCAGTTATAAACCATTTATTAGAAAGAAATGTGTGGGTAGGGGAAAAAACAAATAAATAGAAGGTTGAAGTAGCCTCATGGGTTCTAAGAATCAGGAGGGATCTTTATATAGTAAAGATCAATGCATGGTGTTTTTCTGGTAGTCACTGTTTCAGATTCTGGTTAAAGTAATCTACCCAAACTTTTAAAGATGACATTTCATGGTTCCTTGTGAAATCTCATCGTTCTGTGGGAGGTTATAAGATTGAATTTGCAGCTACATTTTTTGTTGTTGTCAAATTCACAAACTAAGATTCATGTGAAAAATGATGGCTTACCTTTATCCTCTACCCCTTCCCTAATTCAGAAAATGTTCAGATTGTACTGTGCATATCAAGGAACTAAAACGATTCCTCTTTAGGGTAAATCTTGCAATCTGAAATGTCTTAAAGAACCACATCCTTTGAAACCAACGTGAGGAACCTTCTATCCCTAACCTAATTTCATTTGGCTGGATGATACAGGGTGTGTTTTCTTTAATGCTTGGAGCTGTGAAATGTCCTGTGCGGTTGTCTAAAAAGGCAAGAAGTGGGAGATACCATTTATTGGAAAGATGATGGTTCCCATTTTGAATAAGATGTAACTTCCTACAACATGCAAGTGAAAACTGCAAATGCTTTATTGACTTATAAACTAAGAGCTGAAAAGTTTATCCATCTCCCTGCCACCACAAACGTTTAAAAAGCATGAGAAAATTTGTTAGAATTTTGTCATGGGACTCCTCACTCCCTTGCTTTTATTCATCTTTTTTCTTCCTTCTGCTCTGCCCTGAGAACTTCCGTTTTCATTATTTGACCTGGTTACTGTGATTATTTTTATGTCAAATGTTCCTCATTCTAAAGTCATTGTGTAGCATTCCACGTTTGATGAACTCATTCTGCTATTCTTCTTTCTGTAAAGCTAATTAAAAATAATATAAACTGGGCCAGGTCAGTAATCTCCTGTCACTAATCCGTCATATTTCAGATGTGCTTTAAATCTTATGGTTTTCTTCAGTATTCTTAAATCTTAAATATATCAATATAATATATATATAAATCCTTTTACTATAACCACCATGGGATATATAAATTTGGCTTGTAGAAATCTTATTGACAATGCTAGATTGCATCTGTGCCCTGAAGGAAAGCGGTATAAAATAAAACCTAGGATAAAACAAATGAACAATGAAAGAGAATTGCTCCTCATAGCCTAGTGGTCAGCATCTTCATTTAGGAGGTGGGGCACCAGGAAGTAATAGTGCTCATTGAAATACTTACATATTAACCTTAGAATTACTAAATAGATAATTTTGTACAAAATCAAATATTTTAGTCTAAGTTGTAGCGTGGGCACAAAAAGGGAATTCCCTCTAGTTTGTGTCCTCACATGATAACAGTAGACTACTTTATTTAAAAAGCTAATGGAGCGCCTGGGTGGTTAGTTGGTTAAGTGTCTCACTTAAGCTCAGGTCATGATCTCATGGTTTGTGGGTTCAAGCCCTGCGTCTGGCTCTGTGCTGACAGCTCAGAGACTGGAGCCTGCTTCAGATTCTGCTTCTCCCTCTCTCTCTGTTCCTCCCCCACCCATGTGTTGTCTCTCTCTCTCAAAAAAAAAAAAAATAAAATAAACAAAAAAGCTAACTCATTAGTTTTCCTAGGTGCTATTTATTTATTTATTTATTTATTTATTTATTTATTTATTTAGCTTGTGCCTCCTGACTCGGGATATTTTCCTAAGAGTTCACATTTAAATATTCTATTAGAGCCATAATAGGGTTCCATGATTTCAAGGCAAATGGTGAGAATTTTATGTCCTTAAAAATTAAGTTTGAATAAAGCATCTTCGCAGAGAACACTGCACAACTCTGAGCCAGTATCTGGTGTTATTTTATGAGGAAAGTCTTAGGCCTGTTTGCAGGAACTCATAAGGCTAATCTTCATATGTAGGTGAACTTGTAAGTTGTGTCTGCAAAAATTCAATGCATGCTATTTAATTTTTACACACCTATCCATTTGGTATCTGATGCTTTCATTCTGAAAACCAGGAAAACATAATTTTGGGCATCCTTAGTGACCTCAGTATTGAATTTCCTGCTATCTAGTGCTTGTCACAGTAAACACACACACACACACACACACACACACCCACACACACACCCACACCCACACACACACACACTGGCTCCATATATTAACATACTTGTCACAGAAATGTTTTCTGTTAGACAGACATACAATTATCATTTAACACAGATTTTGGCATATTTTGGATTTTGTTTTTCCTTTCCATAGTTATTTAGAAATTGGATTGAGAATCCTTGAAAGATATACCTCCAGAGCATATATTAGAAAAATATTTAAAAGAGGCCATTATGCATGTGATTATCTGAGAGTAGTAACGATTTTTATGAGAACAACATTCATAGCTATGTGGTAGGAAACATGGCGTTATAAAAAGAAACCAAGCATATGCGATTTAGAGTCAAAATGGGCGAGACTGTCTATATGAGGCATTGAATAGTAACCAATGACTATGAACAGTACCCTTCAGGCATGACAAAATACCCCTCCTTCTTCTAGTGTCTTAGTGACTATTAATTACGGTTATTTCTTACAGTCCTTGGTAATCTGAAAAAGAGTTGTACAGCAAGAGACAAAACTTAACCAAAACAAATATCACTTGTCTACATGGTGGTGTGTAATATTTATTAATTTAGAACCTATTAAAGAACTTCATGAAGAAGTCTCAAGATTTAATTAAGGACTTATCTCTCATATCCAGACCTGGTTTTAAATCTGACCTTGTGAAAGCTTCGTGTACCTTTGACACTTTGTTCTTCTCTAGATAAAAGGTATATAAACGAATAACTACGTCATACTTACATTATGATTATGATGTGGGTAGAGTGAGAGCTGTATTCCGAGAGAACCCTATAGGCTTAAGATTTTTTAAAGATAGAAATAAAATAGGGGCGCCTCGGTGGTTCAGTCTATTAAGCAACTGACTCTTGGTTTCAGCTCAGGTCATGATCTCACAGTTCTTGAGGTTGAGCCCCTCATTGACAGTGCGGAGCCTGCTTTGGATTCTATCTCTCTCTCCCTCTCTCTTTGCCCCCACTCCCTCTTTCTGTCTCTGTCTCTGAAGAATAAATGAATAAACTTAAAAAAAAGAAATAAGTATCTTAAGAGATTATAAAAAGAAAAACAATAATGAAAAGTAAATTCAAAATAGAAAACTGAAAAATAGAGGTTGAATTGTGTTCAACAGCCAGCTCTTTGAATAGATCAACAAAAGAGGCAAACCTCTTCTAATCCTAACAAAAGAAAATGAGAAGAGAATGAAAAATAGACAAGATTAGTAATGAAAAAGGATGTGTAACTGCTGATAAATAAGAAACTGAGAGAATACTATAAGCAATTCTGTGAAATTAATTTTGAAAAATCCAGGACATGCATGATTTCCTAGAATAATGCAAATTACTAAAATTGACATAAGAATAGCAGAAAATTAAACTAGGCTAATTACTTCAGAAAACATTGGTAAGTTATTAGAGATCTACCATGGAAATACATACCAGGATTCTTCACATATGAATTTAACCTAATCCTTAAAGAATAGTAATTCCTATATTTTAAGGTATTCCAAAGCATATAAGATAAAACCCTGCAATTACTTTTGTGATGTCAGAATAACCTTAGCAGCAACAGTCAATAAGCATAAAATTAAATAACAAATGTATAAGACAATCTCATTTATAAATATGAATACAAAAATTAGATTGTTGAACTACATAAAACTGTTTATAAGTGATAAGTACTCCATAAATGTTAGGTATTGATTGCAAAGAGCTCTAAATATTAAGAGTGAGAACAAAAGTACCCTACAGAAAAAGGAACAAGCCATATTAACAGACAATTTACAGATGTAATTGCAATGATCAGTTATACAAAAAGATTCTCCAAATGCAGTAGGAATCATCAAAATAAATTAACAGTGCAATATATTTTTACTTATCAGGCGAAATGAAAAAGCAGAAACATCTATTGCTGGTAAGAGAAGAGCCTATTCATACATTGCTGGTTAGAATATTAAATGCTAAATCCTTTTCATAAAGAAGAACCTACCAAAATTAAAACTAGGTATACCTTTTTGATACAGCAAATCTATTCCTTGGAATAGCTACTATAACAATAAAAGCATCAGTTATCTGAGGATGTATACACAAGATGTCCGTTGCAACATTATATAAAGTGGCAAATCTGTTCAAGTCCCTGCTTTCAGTTCTTTTGGGTGTATCTCCAGCAGTGGAATTTCTAGATCCTACTTAATTTTAATTAGTTTTTCTTATGCGGCCTGCCATTAGCTTCTAAGCTTTTTGACATTAGGGGCTCTGTTTTACTCTTCTTTATTCACAGCTGAGCACAGTGCCTGGACATAATAGAAATTGGATCTGAGGAGGGATTTTATGAAGAGAAAGAAATAGAGGAACAGTCTCCCTGCTGATATAGTGAGAAGGCTTATGAAAGTAGATAGAGGCAAGCCTACTGCTTGCTCTAAGTCTCCCCAGGATGTTCCCTATGGCAAGTCCAAACATAACTACTAGCAGTGATTCCCCCAGTATAGGTCTATTTCCTAAAAAAAAAAAAAAAAAAAAAACACATCTTCTCCATTTAAATAACTGAATTTTCTACAATGTACAGTCTGATTATCACTTTCACTACAAGCACAACTATCTCTTTTGTGCTCTAAGTACATCAGTGCCTGACATAGAGCCAAAATGTATTTGTTGAATGAACGCATCAGTGATTCAACTGATAAATTTATAGTAGCTTTTCCATATGGAGGAGCTCCTTCCCTTACTACCACATAAGGAATCTCCAAATGAAATGTAGATGACAGTGCTTTCTTGTTCTTGAGTTATTAATCTCCCCTGGGATCTCTATGTTTTTCTTCCCTAATGAGTTCTAAAAACTTAATGTATTTTAGTTTGTATAATTAAAACAAAAGTGTTACAGCAAATTATTATCTGCATGTGTAGGACAAATTTATGCGAATGCCCAGGAAATTTGAAATACTCAATTATAGCATACTGAATTAGGGATGATTTGCATGGGATACTCCTGAAATTCAAATGTGCAACCAAAAGCATCTGCATTGCGGAAATAAGTAGACATGTAATATCTCATAATGGCAGTATCATCTTGACTTTCCTATACCAAATAAAGTCAAAGTCTTTCATGTCAACCAGCTTTGAGAGTTTCCATTTATCCACTCCTCAACTGAGCCTTATGGAAATGTCCATTTATATACAACTTCAGGATAACTTCTCTGTAAGGTCCATATGGTACCAAATCCTCATATCTAGTCTATTGTCTAGTTCAGTAATATCCTCTACTATTAAATATGTTTGAAATTAAACTATGGACTTGTATCTTGATCTTCCATCCTTGTTCAAATGATTCTACATTCTTTTCTGTATACTTTATTTGTTTTAAGCCAACACACTAATAGTATTTATATAGTTGGGGTACAAAAATAAATGTGCGTATTTGATTATCCATTGGACCTGAAAGTATATTTATATGAGGCATAATTGGGAGTGATTTGACAATTATACTGAAGGGCAGCCCTTTTATAACCACATCCACCTGCCCCACTCACCCCCTTCACTCTGATCTCTAACCTCTGGCATTTGCTACCCTGTTCTCCATTTCTATAACTTCGTCTATTCAAAACTGTTAATGTTACTTACCCTTTGAGATTGGCTTTGTTTTTTCACTTGGGGTAATTCCCATGAGATTCAATCAAGTTGCTGCTTGTATCCACAGTTTGTTCCTTTTCATCACAGAGTGGGATTGCATGGTGTAGATGCACCACGGCTTAAGTAACCAGTCATCCTTGAAGGGCATCTGGGCTCTTCTCCCAGGTCGCTGTTTTTGACTATTATAAATAAAGCTGGTGTGAACACTTACACATAGGGTTTTGTAGAAATGTAAGTTTTCATTGTTTTGGGATAAATGCCCTGGATCCCAGTTGCTGGATTGCATGCTTAAGCACATGATGAGTTTTGCAAGAAAGTGCCAATATGTTTTGCAGAGTACCTGTACTATTTACATTTTCCCCAGCACTGCATGAGTGATCCACTATGTCCATATCCTTATCAGCATTTGCTGTTGTCACTATTTTAAAATGTCAGCTATTATGATAAATGTATAGTGCTAGCTCATTGTGGTTATAATTTGCATTTTCCTAATGGCTAATAATGTTGAACATCTTTTCATGCACCCATTTGGCTGATGCTTACATTTAACCTGACTCCACGTAAAAATATCAGGAGCATAAAGGATAGGAGATAGGATTTGCCTTAAGAAAAATAAAACCTGGGGCACCTGGGTGGCTCAGTTGGTTAAGAGTCTGACTTGACTTCAGCTCAGGTCATGATCTCACGGTTGGTCATGAGATCCGGGCCCTCCATTGGGCTGTGCGCTGGAACTTGGCATGGAGCCTGCTTAAGATTCTCTCTCCCTTTGCCCCTCTCCTGCTCGTGCTTTCTCTCTCTCTCTCTCTCTCTCTCTCAATAAATCAATACAATAGAATAAAACCTTGCCAGATTTTGATTCCCAGTACAGGATTGAGAAAATTGAGTTTACCATAGCTCCATTATTTATTGGAGTTTTAATATCTGTTTCTAAAGCAACGGCATTTTAGTCTAATGCAGCCACCCCTAATTATAATAGCCTTCCTCTAAGCAAGATTGAAGGACAGATGGAGTTTCTATTTATTGAGTTTCAATTTTCTATTAGGAAGCAAATCTTAATTTTAGTCATCCTTTATGAGTTATCATTGTTATACATTTTATTTGGAGATACTCTGGCCTCTTTAATCTGCAGTAATCTATTTATATACTAAAAGTACATTCATTTCCTATCTCTTTGTAAACGTGTTCGGGGGCACTTGTTTGTTACAGAAAGCCCATTTACAAATGCATTTTGTTTCATTTTTGGATTATTTTTTAAAAGCTGTAATACTGTTTAGGCTCTGAAAATAGCTAAATGCAATTACCTTCGAGTTTTGTTTTCTTTCCAAATAGACATTTTGTCTCTTTCCTTCAAACGTTTTCCCTTTATCTTTAACAGGTTGAATTAGTGAATATTGGAAGTACTGACATAGTAGATGGAAATCACAAACTGACTCTTGGTTTGATTTGGAATATAATCCTCCACTGGCAGGTAAGAATCTTGATGACTGTTTCCTTTTTGGGTAAAATGTTGCTGATCTTCCTTTCATGTTTGCCCGTGTCCTGCAAAACAAACATGTATACCTCTAACAGAACAAAGCCCATCTCCAAAGCACTGCCTTTTAAATGGGCACAGTTAATGTCATTTGAGATGTGAAGGATCAGCAGATTATAAAACAGGTTCTAGAACACTCGCAGGAATATTTTTCTAAATTTTATTTCATTGTGTAGAGATGACACAAAAAAGAGAAGTTTCATCAATAGGTTAATAAAAATATTTTTCACTAATATGTGTCTTCTATAACTAACCTGTGAGCGAATCTACATAGTTTTATAAAAACTATTAACCACTACCAAATGAATGAGACTTTGCAAATCTTTTATTTCTCAATGTAAATTAATTCCAATAAAAGATTAGTTGGATACGATTATCTGTATTTATGTTATACATACATATATGAGTTTATAATCTGATTTTGAAATTGATTATATTTTCTGAATGCCTATATTTTCTGATGCCTATATTTATTGGACCTCTGCAAAACAGATCAAAACTCATTTGGTTTAGTGAAAAGAGTATATATTTTTTCGGTCAGAGCAACATGAACTTAAATTTCAACCTCTTCACTTACGATCTTATAGTGACATTGGGTATAATGCCATCTTTTCTGGGCCATAATTCCCTCACTGTTAAAATAGAAAAAATAATAATTAACATGTGTATTTCTTACAGGACTAAATGAGAGAATATCTGTAAAGCACTCAGTAGAGTACACTCTTTTCACTACAGGTGTATCGTAAATAATTTTGATTGCTTGGCGTTTTCTGCTCACAATTTAAGAATCTGGAGGAAAATTGAGATGTCTGCTGTTTTTACTAGCAGTGATTAATTTTTCAAAAAACAACTTTTTTGATACGTCATTTATATATCATAGATTTACTCATTCTATGTATAAAATTCAAAGTGTAGCAAACTGGTTTAGTTCTCCTGCCTAGTGCTTCTCAAATTATTTTGAGAAAGGAACAGCCCCCGCCCAATCCATCCAAGATTTGGGGATATTTACAGAGTTGTACAACTATCAAAACAATCTAAAACAATCTAATTTTAGCCCACTTCTACCAACCTAAAAGCAAATCTTATGTCTTTTCATAGTCATTCCCCACTCCAATCCCCAGCCCTGGGCAACCATTTATCTACTTTCTGTTCCTATATGTCTGCCTTTTTGGAAATTTCATACTAGTGGAATCATATAATAAGTGTTCTTTTATATTTGGTTTCATTCACTGAACATAATCTTTGAGGTTCATCTTTATTATTGTAGCAAGTATCACTACTTCATTTAGTAGGGTTGACTTAACTTGAATTGTACTTTGGTCCTGCTTAGAGTCAGTATGGAGGCCAGAGGTGTACCTTTCCACCTCAGCAAATGAATTGATTCCCATATTGACCCAATTGACCCCCATATCTTTCTATTCTAAACACTCTGAACAGGCTCAATCCTGTTTCACAGCAATATGGGAAGAGATTGAAGACAGCATAGTGGATGACAACAGAAAACAGACCATAAGAACCTCAAATGAATCCAAGATTCCCAATTCTGGGCCTTTTCCATATAGGGATGGTATCAAATAGAACCAGCGAGCCAACACAGGGCCCCTCACCAAACTGGTTTACTTCTCTTGCTCAGAACTTCACAAACTTACCTTGAGGAAAGTAAATTTTTTTCCTCCTCTTTTCCATTGTATGCATATTATAGTAAAACTGAAGCATTATAAAAATGAAATAAAAAGACACCCCAAACCCATGCCATTTTATCATTAAACTCAAAAGACATACGTAGGACCTGTAAAATTGTTACAGAAATTTCTAATGGACTATCGATTGTATAGACACAACTGGTTGTATCAATTGATACATTGGTACAAATGGTTCATGGAGGGACCCCAGCTTGCAGAAGACACTTTAAGTTGCACAAGAGCATATGTTTGTCGTGACAAAGCCAGCAGAAGAAGTGAGGCATGCACGGAGACCCAAATGGCTATTTGAATTGTATTTTTCATCCAAACTGCCTCTCATATGATTTCACTTTCTTATCGTCTCAAAACCCTTTCCCACTGCATCTGAACTCACTCCAAGATAGAGTTTCACAACTATCCTTATACCTTTTTCAATTGTTTGTGATTTTGTGCAGTTTTTTTTTTATTATTATTATTAGCATGTGGAGGGTCTTTCACACTCTGGAATACCAAAAGGAGTGCTTTTGCAGTCTTTCCTCATCTCAGACCTCTCTTACAGTCTGTTGTCTTGCATTTATGTCCTTGAATCACTGTATCGTTGTGATTGCAAGGATGTAGACTCTTCTCAGCCTCTGCCTCCTTATCTTCTCTGTCTTCTATCACCCTGCTTGGTTCTCTTAAAACTTCTAAACTCACTTCCAAAAAATTCCTCCTGCTCAATACTCCTCATCATAACTCAATGAATCCCAGAAGGTATTTTCACAGAGAGTATATATTTGCCTTCCTGTTAAGTAGTCACAAAAGCCATTGAATATCAGCAGAGATCAAAGGACACTCTGGCCAACCTAATGTACTTTCCTGGTCTATCAGATTGAGAATGGCATTAAGAGATGGAAAGATGTGAATCTTTTGTTCCAGTGCCACATACTATGTTATTAATAGTGCCATGGAGGACTTCCCTTTGAACTTGTAAAAGCTGAGGAATGCTTACCGTGTGTCTCCTGTCACTGTTTTTCCAGTTTCCATGTAAATAAAATCGTTAGCCTGAAAATAATTGAGGAAAAATATATTATTCCTCAATAATATATTGAGGAATAAGCACCATTGAACAAACTTGCGAAGTAGACATATGCCACATGTTTGGCATCCTTTCTTCCTTTTTTTAAGATTAAAAAAATTTATTTATTTTAGAGAGGGAGAGAGAGAGTGAGTGGGGGAAAGGCAGAGAGAGAAGAAGACACAGAATCCGAAGTAGGCTCCAGGCTAAGAGCCGTCAGCACAGAGCCCAATGCGGGGCTTGAACCCACGGACCAGACCATGAGATCATGACCTGAGCTGAAGTCGGACGCTTCACTGACTGAGTCACCCAGGGGCCCCTTCCTTCTTTTTAAAGTGCAAACCTTTCTTTGTAGGGTGGTCAGCTGAGTTCTGATAACCAGCTGGAGATACAAACGTATCTTGCTAACAGTGGTGTGCTATCAGAGGTCATGTCCCCACCTTTGCTGGCTAAGTCAAAGGAAAAACTCAAATCCAGGGCGACTTTAGCCTGCAGTATTTACTATTTGAACATCATACAGGAGAAAGATGGTTTTGGCACTGAAGAAAGCCCTTGCTGTAAACTCCTGCCTCCCTAATGCTCTGTGTGCAAGACAGGTCTTGCTCTGGTCCTCACACACACCATCCTTCCCTTGTAAAAGACTGTCCCTACTCCTTTTTACTCTTGCTCCTCCACTCTAACTCCTTTTGGTCACAGGATGGATTCTGGGAAGGAAGCATTGAATTCAGCAGGCAGGACATTAATTAAGGCATGCTTTGGGGACCTGCACCTGAGGAAGGGAGAAGGTAACCAGAGCGAGAAGAGCTGGAGGTGTGATACACACCCAGCCACAGTTGTATTGCACCCCATGTGGAATTGGGAGCTGGAATAATCCTTGAGTGTCGCTCTGCGTGAGGCTGACATGGCTAAGCGTTTAAACCATTTTCTTCAGCAGTTACTAGATGCGGGCTGCCCTAGGAAGGGCTTGACCTTAGGTGACAGGACTCTCCAACATCAGGTAGTCCCTGAGAGGACTCACAGATGGAGCAAGGAGCCTTTCCTTGAAGGACACTCTTGGTGGTGCACCTCCATGCCTGTCATAGCTTCTTTGCCCAGTTAACTCCTAGTCATTTTTTGAAACCACTGCTCAATGACATTTCAACTTGTTCCTTTTGAAAACAGATGTATAGCTGTATGCACGCACGCACACACACATTTGTTTAAATTGATTTTCTCTCTTAGGGACTGTTAAGTCCTAAGGGTGGGAAAGTTTTCTCCTTTAAGACTCACCTTTGGACCAGCTCAGTGTCTGAAGGTTGGTCCTTAATAAAGATTTCTGAGTAATTGTTTTTTATGTAGGAAAAGAACTTATTATCTCACATTGACCTTTATTATTATTTTTTTCTTAGCAACATTTGCACCCAAGTAGAAGCAATACCAGTGGGGCTGAGACTGATAAGCTGAATTAATGACATAATGATGCTAAAGGAGTTTTGGTTGGAATATTGTGTTGTCCTGTAACATTTTGTGCATAGAGGGCAGCCTGGCCAAGCGCTTTCCAAATGGATCCCATTCATCACGGGAGGGTTGCCTGATCAGTGCAAATCACCACCACTGAGCTGGTAGGTGCCGAATCCAACGGTGGTTCAGCCTAGGACACAGAGTACATGTCTTGCAATCACTTTACATGGAGGTTGTGCACTTGATAACTTCAGAATACGGTGAGAAAAATGACACATCTTATATAACTCTTTGACCTATTTACTCACTGAGTAACTGACTAAATAAGCAGGTCAGGATGGAATTAAGAAAACTGGATAATCTGCTTCTAAATAATAGATTTAGCTATCAAGGGATAGTGATAAATATATGCAAAGATCTCACATCTTCACATCATTACCACATTTACAAAGCATCATCTCAAATCCTTTTCAAGTATTTTAAAGTGAGATGTAGCAGTCTATCCTAAAATTTGCATCGACTCTTTCATAAAAAGATGACTAACATTGGAGATGTTAAAATATGTATTTTCCCCTGAGGCCTTGGTTAACTTCTACATGGATGAGGAAGCAAAATAAAATGTCATATTTAGAATACACAATAAATATTCATCATCTGATCACATGTTGGTAGTGTATGGACCTTATGCTTTCCAAAAGGAAAGCCCTTGGTGGTAAAAACTAATCACATTTACTTAGATACTTCCTTCAGGTATATAAGGGGCCTGACTTATATTTAAAAAGTAGCCTCATAATTATACCTTTACTACGCTATGTAGACAGTTTGTTCTATAATGTGGTGTCACCGCATTCTTGAAATCTAGAGAAATGTTTAGAATGGATTTCTGCATGAGACAAGTTAGAGGAAGGAAGCAATGAAATACGACAACCCGCTGAACGGCATTTGCACAAAGCCCTGGCAAGAATCAAATGTACAGGAACTAATAAAAATAAAACCAGGAATCTGGCCTTTTTCTCCTCCATGGTCTGGGTTTCCACTTCCCTTCCGGCTTCTGGGAGAGAGGGAGGGAGGCGGAGCTTCGGCTCTTGCAGTCAGCCACCTTGTGGCCCACCGACCTTGACCCTGACCAAAAAAAAAAAAAAAAAAAAAACCGGCCTGGGAGCCTGGTGACCTTCCGGCTCCGCCCTCACGCCTGCGTGCTGTATCTGCTCGCTCAAAGGCTGCCTCCTGCTGGCGGGGTCGAGCTGTCCTTTGTCACCTTTGCTGTGTGGCCTCCTCAGCAGCTGCCTTCCTGCCCGCTCACCTGCGGGACTCGTGCTGGCTGTCTTCTGCTTCGCCCAGGGCCTGCTGCCGAACAACAGTGGTAGGACATGCGCTGGCTCACGGTGGACTTCCGACGCCGTGTCAGGGCCGTTCTCGTCTACCTCGCCGTCTCCATTGCAGCTGTCGCCAATTCCTCAGACTTGGCCCTCAGACGGGGTCCCTGGCGTCTTTACCATCATCGTGCTTGCGAGGGACTTCTAAGTGACCTTTAACGAGGCGGCCAAATTCCTCGCACCGGGAGACTCTGCAGGCGACAGCCAACAAGGCATCGGAAGAAAGGGCTGACGCCGTCTGACTGAAGGCCTGCCAAGTGCCCGGGGCCACCCGCGCCACACGGGTCATTACTCCTGCCCCCTGTGACTGGACTGTGGCCAGGGGACACCGTGTGCTGGGACGGGGGCCGTGACTTCGCCAGGAGCAGCGGTGGAAGTTGCCGACAGAGCTGCCGGCCCTCAGCCCTGCGGCGCCACCCACCCGCTCTGCGTCCAAGGGCCTCTTGAACGCTCAGCCCCTTCTCTCCACGTCTGCCCCGCAGCCCGAAGCCCTTAACCTCTCTGGCAAAAAGGAGCACGAGGGGACAAAGCAGACGGAACCTTGTCACCCCCATCACAGGCAGCGCTTCTTGATGTAGGGGGAGGGAGAGTGGGGGTTTGAGGACAAGGCGCTTTACTTGTTTTCGTCTGCATTTGGCGCCCCTTGCTCGTGCCGGGTGCCTTGTCGAGAATGATCCTTCCAAGATTCTTTTGTTCAAGGAGTACCGGGTCCCTCTTCGTTCTTGAGGCAGGAAGAAAAGTGACTTTGCCCTGTCATCTAGGAGAGAGTAGGTCTCGGTGACCGTAAGTGACACCTCGCATTTTTGGAGACCACATCTGCTTCAGGTGACATGACTCTTCCAAGATAGTTTGAAAGAAAAGCTCATAGATTAGCTTACCAGGTCCAAAATATCAAGAAATAACCGTGAAATAACAGTGACAGCATCCTGGGTGGCCCAGACAAACACTCTTTTCCTGGGGGCCACCAGCACTCTGCTTCTAGACACCGGGCCAGGTCTCTTACCACCTTTGGGGAGGTAAGATGTGTATTCTGTGTTCACCTCAGGACCTCTACAGTGTATGTATCTTCAGTGGGATTTTGTGACACGGTTTTTAATACTAAAGCAGCTTCTTCAGTGTCATTTCCCGTGACCCAAGAGGCCTCATAAACGAGCCAAGGTTTTGGACCCATGTTTTGGGCATTTGTAACTTTTGTTCTTCTCTTGCATGTGAATCTATTTCCTGAAAAAAAAAAGCTTTAACAAATGAAGCCAGACTGAGTACAAAACAAAGACAAAACAAAACCCAAGGCAATACATTCACAGCTTTTAGGGATAAATACTTTTACTTCTGTTGATTTTTCTTGTTATTTATTTTAAAAAGGCAAACTCATTTATTCTGTTCTGTTTTTCATTTTGATCAGTACACATAATTTGCATTATTTTAAGTTATGTTATAAACCTAGGGATTTTATGTTAGAATAGCTGTCCTTTGATTCTTAAAACAGCCTTGTATGTATAAAAAACAGAGGCCTAAAAAAGGTTAAATGGCCCAATTAACACAATTTGTTAATAGCAGAGGCAAAATTTGAACCTAGGTTTAAAGACAGTAAGCTCATTCTCTTAGCCACTGTGCCATTCTTTCTTTCTTAAAGCCACTGATATGGTACCTGCGTGGCTCAGTCGGTTAAGTGTCTGACTTCAGCTCAGGTCATGATTTCCCGGTTCGTGAGCTCCAGCCGCACATCAGGCACTCTCCTGTCAGCACGGAGCCCGCTTCAGATCCTCTGTCTCTCTGCCCCTCCCTTGCTTGCACTGTCTGTCTCTTAAAATAAATAAATAAACTTAAAAAAAAAGAAAAGCCAGTAATCTTATTTTAGGCCTTTGGTCGATAACAAATCTGATGTTTTTGTACACTCTTCCCTAGCATATCCACTGAAAGTTAGAAGATGAGCAATTCGAAAAGCACAAAATTAATAGTTTAACGTGGCAGAGTCTGGGAGTGATATTAAACGTGTGCAATAAATGGCGTATCGTGACACCAACCGATAAGAATACATTCCTAACTAATTAGAATGGACTCTGTCCTGGTAGAATCTATTATTCCTCACTACTAATTGACCCTAAAATTCCTATTATTTTTGAAGATTAGGACATTTACATTTAAGTTTGTGTGGTTCTTGTTCAGGGAATGCATTTTCTCATGAAAATTTCTTTCCACACATAGGTCAAAAATGTAATGAAAAATATCATGGCTGGATTGCAACAAACCAACAGTGAAAAGATTCTCCTGAGCTGGGTCCGACAATCAACTCGTAATTATCCACAGGTTAATGTCATTAACTTCACCACCAGCTGGTCTGATGGTCTGGCTTTAAATGCTCTCATCCACAGTCATAGGTAAGGCGACTACTGAGATACTAATTTTTGTAAGTATTGATTTAGAGACTTAAATCTTTTTCTCCAGTGCCGTTCTGGCTCATTTCCTACTATTTAACATGTTTATATGTTAAATGTATTTAAGCATATTGATCTGGCTCTCCATTGGAATGCCCTAAATAAGAAGAGTCTGTTTTTTATGTGATATGTCATTTAATGGTTGAAATATTAAAATACAGGAGCATGAATACGGTTGCAGGAGGGGGCCAACATGTTTGAAGTTGGGACTCTGCCGGAAAATCAAGGTTGTATTCTAACTTCGCTAAGAATGGAGTTGGTCTTTTTACACAAATAATTGTTAGTATGGGCCAAAACTTCAGAGCTAGAATGGTTCCAAATCTCATGTGAATGGCTGTAGTAAAATTAATTACTATCGTCGGATTAATAATGTGAAAAAGTAACATTTCTCTTGTCAGATATACACTTAGATAGCAAATACATAAGGCTCTGTGTATTTGTGTGTGTGTGTGTGTGTGTTTTAATTTTGAGGTTGAAAGAGGCTTTGAGCATCTTAGCAACCAAGGCAAAGAGCAGACCACAATTCCATGACTCAGTGTTGAGAATATCAAAAGAAACAATTGCTCTGGAATAGCAGAGCAATTGCTGGAAAGCATGAGAGAGTTGTGTGGGTCATCATAAAAAGAACTCATTGTGTTATAGTGAACCAAATACTCTTAACTGTATTCCAAACACTATTACGTTTTCTAAGATAACAAAATAGTTTGCTTTTTCTTGTATCAAGATGCTTAGTAAAGGAATTATTAACAGTTCAAGAAAAAGCAAAACAACGTGGTAAATACATATAAATAATGCATTCGTATGTATGTAAAATATATATATATACATATATATATATATATATGTATATATATATATATCTTACGTATAACACATTGAGTGCAAAGGATATCTACTTTGGTTTTCCTATTACCCATCTCTTTTATCTGGCCCAATCCCCAGGGTCAAATACATTCCCTTATTAACCGTGTTTGAAATGCCACTGGACTGCATCTGCCCTGATTTTCAATGCAGCTTATCTTTTCTCACTTTGATCTTTCTTTTCTTGACGAGTCTCCCATTTCCCTATGCCGATCTTGTTTCTAGAAAAGTCCAGAATATAAATTTTCTTCATGGTAAAGCTCCATCCAAGAACAAATGCTCTCTCAATAAGCATCTTTGTCAGGTATCGTGCTCCAGCTGGATTTAATTAACCCCATCCAGACTGGGTTTCCAGGTGAATGACTCAGCAACCCGATTTTCAAAAGGAGGCAAACTCACACTCATTTGGCATGTTAAGCAGTGTTAACACGTTGTTTTTCCTAAGTATGACACGAAGAAAAATATTGCATAGCTTCGATACAGCTAGATGAGAAGGGATAGAGGCATTCATTCTGCATTATAAGTCAGTGCTGATTTATGCTGCCACATGCTTCACAGTAAGGGCCTGAACATATTGATCTTGCTGTTCATGTACACGTTGGCAAATGAACAGAAATACCGAGGATCAGGTTATGTGGTCCTTGTTGGCTCTTTAGCATTTTCTTTTCAAGTGGAAGACTTCAGTCCTGTCAGCATGTTCACACACTACATTTGTTAATATTATATGTCATGATTTCTGAATACATTTGTAATACAGTAAACATTTCCAGATTGCCCTGCAGCATCTGTCCCTCACCCACTCTTTCTTTCTCAAAATATCATTTATATATTCTCTCTTGTCATAGTGAATGAATCATCAGTAACTACCTTTTCATACATAACATAGTTACTTTTCAAGAGGTTTCTCACAGTTGATAATGCTCTTTCATGAATCATCTCTGTCTTCTTTTTGTCTTTGACAGATGTTCATATTGTTTATCTAAAGAAAAAAAATGGTTGAAATTTCTGTTCCAAGGTGATTGTCTTTGGTACACTTAGAAATGTCATGAGGTGTTCTGATTTCAATAATTGAGTGACTAAGCTATATACAACAAAGGCATGCACTTAATAAAGAGCATAGGGATTGACAAAGAGCCTTGCAAAAGGTTAGGATATTGCTTGCCTTATATCTATTTAAGGCTAAATTTTATCTGAATATGTAGGAAATGAGAAGTATTATATTAAAACACAGAGTCCACTACAGTGCAGTTAAGTGGAGGCCAGACTCTACTTTTGTGGGAATACTAAATGGTAATTCATTAGAAATAGCTCAGAATATACAGATAAGTTGCTGTAAGTATGATGTTACAATTACATTTTCTTCCTAATCCATCATTTTAATTTATTACCAAAGAAGTAACATAGGACGTAGTTAAAAAAAATCAGACATGGTGGGGGGCAAAGGAAAACAAAACAAAACAAAATGTGTCTTCATGACCCCAACCCCACCCAGTCACCCTCCATTTCCTGGAAGTGGTTACTGTCAGCAACTTTTATCTTTCTGATGGTTTTCATAATTACATGTTTCATTTCCTGATTAATGTCTGATAGGAGGTGGATTTGCTTCTTAATGCGAAGCCCACAAATATTATCTCTTATCCCTGTTTCCTAATTTGATTACTACAATATAATCATTTCATTCTTAAAATTGTTGCCTGCGATACTTTAAGTGGTATTGGTGTACCTTTTTTTATCAAGTTTATAATTTTTTTTTTCAAATTTTATTTTTAAGTAATCTCTACATCCAGTGTGGGGCTCAAAGTCACAACCCCAAGATCACGAGTCACATGTTCCTCTGACTGAGCCAGCCAGGCGCCCCTTGTTTCATCAAGTTTAGACCACGGGGCGCCTGGGTGACTCAGTCGGTTGAGCGGCCAACTCTGGCTCAGGTCATGATCTCGCAGTCCGTGAGTTCGAGCCCTGCGTCGGGCTCTGTGCTGACAGCTCAGAGCCTGGAGCCTGTTTCGGATTCTGTGTCTCCCTCTCTCTGACCCTCCCCCATTCATGCTGTGTCTCTCTCTGTCTCAAAAATAAACGTTAAAAAAAATTTTTTTTTTAAAGTTTAGACAAGATTTGTTGAGTACCTGATACAGAAGATCACACTCTCTTCTCTCCACCTTCCATTTTGTTATAGTATTCTTAAAAAATATTTTCTGAATATAGTTCATACACAATGTTACATTAGTTTCAGGTGTACAAAATAGTGATCCCACAACTCCTACTATACTCACCACAAGTGTAGGTACCATCTGTCACCATATAACGTGATTACAATATCATTGACGATATTCCCCCGACTGTGCTTTTTATTTACATGACTTACTCATTCCATAAGTGGAAGCCTGTTTTTCTCATTCCCCTTTGCCCATCCTACCCACCACCCTCCTGTTTCATTATTTTTCCATCAACAGTGTTTGTAACATTTACAAATATAAGTTATAGGTGTTCTTGGCATGAGCCTATAAATTGAAAATGCAGTATTGTTATTTCATATATACAATTAACTTTAGAACTAAGTAATACTTCGTTAGTAATAGTATCAAAGTGTAATACTTCATTAGTAATAGTGTCAAAGTAATTTGATACTGTAATTACTCCCATTGCACATAATGGGAAACTGAGGCACAAAGAGGTTGCATTATTTACCTAAGACCATTTGGCTAATATGTGGTAGAGCCAGAATTTGCATTTACAGAGGACTCTGCTTATCTACTGGGCTTTGTTATCTTACTCAAGATGTTCATTTCCTCAAAAGGTTGGTAATCCTTGGTTACACGTTCTTATCTACGAGTTCAGGTCTGGGTTAGCATGGGAAGGTGTGCGGCTTTCTTCTGCATTTGCTTAGTCTTACAATTCTTTATGCATTTGGAGATCATAGTTGCTTACAGTGTTAATTGTCATGATGAATTTTAATCATTTAAAACAGATTAATCTTAATACTAGAGGGGACCTCCAAGGCCATTCAGTACATTTCCTTCTTTTTTAAATGAACACATGGAGAGGCTCAAATAGGTGATTAGTTCATGACCAAGAGGAGAAGGGGATGAAGGAAAAAAGGGTTAGAATGAGGAAGCAGTTCTGTTTTTTCATTATACTCATTTAACTCTGTTGACTGTACTGTAGGTGAGAAAACTAGTCTCTCACACTCTCCTACCTATATTCTTTTCCACTTGGATTGCTGAAGGATGGAGAAAAGAAGGTGGAGCAGAGATTTCAGAGTGAAGTTAAAACTTCCGCAAATAGTATAGAATTTATGATTTCTCTTTTGAAAAGAACGGAGATGTTTCTTTTAAATCTTTTACTTTCTTGTGTAATACGATGATCACCTACACACTGAACAGTCATCCAAAGAAATGGAACCTCTGTAGCAACGTACACCTCACTCTGTGTTCCTGTTCACCTCATTTCTGTCCATAGCCCCTGGGTAACAATGTGATGAAGGAAATACTGGTTGAGAGAGAGACAGAGTGAGTGCAGGGAAGGGGCAGAGAGAGAGGGAGACACAGAACCCGCAGCAGGCTCCGGGCTCCGAGCTGTCAGCCCAGAGCCCGATGTAGGGCTCGAACCCACGGACCGTGAGATCATGACCTGAGCTGAAATTGGACGCTTAACCGACTGAGCCACCCAGGCGCCCCTATCATTGTTATTTCTTATAGTCTTTCCACACTCGAGTAAGCTCGCAGGTTATACAAATTTCAGGTTTTCAAGTATTATAGCTTTTTTGGGTAACATGGAGTAGAGAGGGTAGGTTAGACTTGCTAAGAAGTGAACAAAATTCTGGTAAGTTAATCAGGGTAGCATCAAGAAAGGAAAAGGAAATGCGAGTCCAATGAGAGAATTGTCCGTTTATTTTCATTTATGGTTTTTGAAAATAACAGCTAAGCCCATCCTTATAATTTCCTACCTTGTAGAGCGTGAGTTCTGAGGCAGGAGTCCATTGACAGACCCCATTGTCTTAAAATTCTATGTAAAGTATGTTTAAAGATACGGACAGGTTTTTGTATAGATATACGATTTCTAGCGCTCATCAGATTTTCAAAGGTGTCTGTGATCCAGAAAAGGTGAAGAATCAGTTGACGAGTGGTTTCCAATGTTGTAGGGGTAAATGGTAATTCCTTCAACGGCCAAGACCTTTCTCAACCTCCTCCCAGTCCCCCTTCCTAACCCCATCTCCCACTGCTTCTCAATGGTAAAGATCTCTCTGTGGAGGCAAGCCTTTGAATTTTGACCAACTAAGCACATTCTGCTTTTTTTCTGGCGTAAGAAGTTTGATTTTTTAAATATCATTACAACTCAGAATTCTATTCTCAAAAACTTCTTAAATCTCGTTGCAAACCATGATTGAAGATTCCCTTAAGCCTCAAAAATTTCTTGACCTCTTCAGATTTTAGAAAACCTTTTCTGTTTTTCACATTTACAATGTATTTTAACTTATTATGATGTGGGTATTTTTTCCTTATTAGGTTTTAAGCCCTTAAAGGATAAGAATTCCCTCTCATACTCCTTTTTGTTTTCCCTATTATTAAGTAAATTGATATTCTTATAGTATATTGTCATCCATTTGCTGCTTCCATGTCAACGAAATTTATCGAATCAACAAATATTTAGTCAACAAGTATTTATTGACCATCTCCTATGTGTCAGGCTTGCGTTTCTAGAAGTGAACAAAAGCAGTGAAAAAAACCTTTATTCTGCATTCTAGTGGGGGAAACAGATACATAGACAAGATTGGTTAAAATGTATAAAATACTAAACAGTAGTAAGTGCTGATGAGAAAGAAAGGGATAGGAAATTAGTATATGTATAAGTTTGATTAGGAAGTGTGCAATTTTATTTATTTGTTTTTAAATGTTTTTTCCATTTATTTTGGGGGAGAGAAAGAGTGCAAGAAGAAGGAGGGGCAGAGAGAGGGAAGGAGAGAATCCCAAGCAGGCTCTGTGCTCTTAACACAGAGCCTGATGTGGGGCTCTATCGAACTGTGAGATCATGACCTGAGCCAAAATCAAGAGTCAGACACTCAACTGACTGAGCCACTCAGGCACCCTGGGAGTGAGCAGTTTTACATGGGGAGAGAGGAGGGAATAACAATCCTAATCATAATCATAATAAGGACTTTTAAGGAAATACATAAAGGAAGTAGAGAAGTGAGCCATGTCAGTGTCTGAGGAAAGAGAATTCCAGGCAGAGGGAACAGTACATGAAAATACAGAAACTACCTAGCCTCTTTGAGGAATGTGAGGAGAGAGGCAAGGAATAAAATCAGGGAGTTAATGGCGAGGCAGACCATGTAGGGCCTGGTATGTCAAAGTTAAATCAATGAATTTTACTCCCCCGATAGCAGGGACTTGAAAAGAAGGTTATGATGAAACATTTTAACAGATCACTCTGGCAGCTTTGCTGAGAATAGATTAACAAGGGCAAGGGTGGGAGTAAGGGAGACATTAGAAAGTTAATGCACTAAATAATCCATGCAAGATAAAATGGTGGTTTGGATTGAGGGGATGGCAGCAAGGATAGTGACAAGGGGTCAGATTCTGGATACATTTCCAACCAAGTGTTGTACGAGAATGAGTCATCAAACTAGACTCCAGAGTTTCTGTGTGAGCCACTGCAAGTTTGTACTTGTTGATTATTGAGGAAGGGAGAACTATAAGAGAAGTAGGTGGGTTTGGGGTGGTGTGATGGGGTTGAATACTACAAGTTCAGTTTTGGAGCCTTCAGTCTTGTGATGACTCTACATAGAAATACTGAATAAGCAGATGAATCTAGAGTCTGGAGTTCAGGGAAGAGGTCTGGGCTAGGCTTGTAAAATTGGAAGTTACCAGCACATGGCTGGCACTCAAATTTCTGAGGTTAGGTGAGATTAATATATTTCTGTTGCTTGACAAGGTAGAATAAATTCTCCTTTGTTTTCTTCAGGTTTTTCAAGTAAAATTCCAACTTGTTTCAATGAAAAACTTTATTGAGGGGTAATGAAGAGTAACATTCAACTCTTAAGGGTGATGGGTATGAGTTGTCAATTAAAAATCAGAATCTTGTGGAAAATTGTAAATTGATTTCTATTTGTCTTTGTGTGTGTGTGTGTGTGTGTTTCAGGCCAGACCTGTTTGATTGGAACAGTGTGGTTTGCCAGCAGTCAGCCACACAACGACTGGAACATGCGTTCAACATTGCCAAATACCAATTAGGCATAGAGAAACTGCTGGATCCTGAAGGTTGGTACATTTCTCGAGTGCCATGGTTTTTAGTGTAGTTTAATATTTATCATGTCAGACTTAAAATTTCCACAAACTAAGCACAAAAGAGAAACTATGCATGGTATGTTTTTCTGTATCCTGGATGTATTTAACACACTCTTTCTTCTTGCATTATATTCTGAATTGTCCTGCATGATTTTAGTTCGCAAAATACCATTATCTTAAAGTGTGAAACTTGAGGAAAAAAATTCCAACCCTTTAGAATGTATATGCCTCATGGATGAAGCATACTACGTTTGAAGTATGTTGACTCCAAATAGTTATAAAAAGTTCATGTTTTGCTTATTCTACCAAGAGATTTGATAGACTAATCAGCTATAATTAATTAGCTACTCTTGCCAATTTCATTCATATACTCTATAAAAGGCAACATGGTTTACTGTTTAAATGAGGAAATCTATTCCTGGCACTGCTTCTGTTATAATTTGTCACTCTGGGGGAAGTCCTCCGTTGGATGGTTATTCATTTTCTGCTTCTTAAATTGACAGGCAGCACTGTATTTATGTTTTCATTATATTATGCTTAAATAAATAGCATCCTTATCTCTGGTGCTACATAGTCATACTTTGCACACACATGCATTAGAGGGATAATGATTCTTGACTTCTGCTTTTCTTCTGGCTTATGAGGCACTTTTTTTGTTTGCCAACTTGTTTGAAATTGTACACTCTGTTCTCACTTCCCTGAGGCTTTACCCTACTTTAAAACCAGAATTTGGAGAAGCAGTATCAGTGGGATTGATATCTGTGACATAATACAACCTGGTATTTGGGTAGGGTTATATAATTAAACGGTCTTTGGAATATCGAATCATTTGCAACTGCGGAGATCGAGTGGTAGTGATAGGTCTCATCAGGAAAAGCCCAGAAACACTTCAGAGGATAGTCTTTCAGTGAACTTACCTTCAACTAGAATCTAATCCCCTGTGTTGCAGACGTGATTGTCTCATCTTATTGACAGCAGATGCATATTGTGTGTGTGTTTGGGGGGAGGGGTAATTTTAAACTCAAAAACGCATATATCAATCAAAATGAAAATTCAATCATTTTAAATGAGATACATAACTACCACAAGAACCAGAATAGTCACATGTAATTGACCAATATATTGTTCTTATTAGGCACGTGTACTTGGGAAGGAAATTGATAATAACACAGATGTGTTTGTGAGGTTGAAATCAGATTAAGTTCATTAGAAATGTTTCTTCTGCTTTAAATAATGCATAATTTAGCACTGACTCATGTAAACTCTTTTTGTTCCTTCAGTAGATAATTAGCATTCCTCCTGCCCCGGTCAGCCCCGGTTTTGCTCTAAGGCAGAAATTGTATCAATCTTATTTCCTTGTTTTGCAGAATGGGGGAGGGTTACCTCACTGTTGACTCCCATACAGATTTACATGTTTTTTTAATATCTCCAGTGAGGTAGATAAGGGCAGACATAATGAAAATATGAACTCTAACCCCTACGCGTAAAAGGTACAGTGTATGGGTTTGAAGGATACGCTTGTTAATAGTGTTTTATTTTTCATTAATCCATACATGGCAACCAGTTCCCGTTACCTGGGATATATGCTCTAGTTATTCTTGTATGTGCCCTATCCTTTCATAAAATAGTAAGGGTAGGCTTAAATGAATTTTTTCTTGTTAAGTGACAAAATGGCTTTTGATCTTAAGTCCTCCTTTGAATCAGTGAAATAGGGACACCAAATAGGCATCCACATCATAATCAGGAACAAGATTGATAAGGCTGTAATCAGAAAAGGGCAGTTACATAAATGATGTATTTTATAGCATAAAATAGCCTGATATACCCATTTCCATACGTTTTCCTAAATGAGAAGTACATGTTGAAATGCATATCCTCTAGAGCGTTATAATATCTCAAACAACAATTCAATGTCAACCAAATATAACATGGAATACAAACTGATTAATAGAGATCAAACCCCTGGTTATGGTTTCGTTTTGCCAATAAAGTCTTGGAGCTGAAAACCCTTTCTGTTGATGGGCTCCCTTCCATTTTAAAGAGCATTCTGCTCCTGAAATGGTTTATTACAGTTTATTTATGGCTGTCAGTAGGATGAGGATTCAACATAAATCTTATATGTTTAGATTTCTGTCAGTTCCTGCCATTGTGTTAGGGAAATAACCAAGTATGCTTTTAAAAATTACTGTTCAATATCTTTCAAGAGATGTTATCAGTGATAATTGAAAAAAAATACTAACTGAATCGTAAGGATTTTTATTTACTCATTTGTTAGTCGCAAAAGAGAGAATAGCATTTCTAAGAATCTAAGACTTAGAACACTTTGTTCAGTGTATCTCACATAGGAGATTCATGGACTTCTTTCATGCTCTGTATGGTAATTACCTTTGAGATGTTCATATTTTTATTTAAACACATATTGGTTCTTTAGCTCATACATAACGGTGTCAGCCATTCTCCAAAGCAGTTTTCATTTCATAACTAATATACTTCTTAGGAGGTTAATAAAATATTTTGCTTTATATTTGGGGAGATTTTTATTTTGGGGGGATTGAAGTTGTATTTGGCTTAAGAAATACCTGCCAAAAATGTGTTTAGAATTTTAAATGTATGCTTTGTTTATTGGGTTGATTTATAAATTAAAAAGTCATTGAAGTATAATTGGGAGGTTTTCATGTCTTGCATATACTGACTTTGGTATATTTTATTTGGCTTTAACTGGTGTTTTGAGGCCTGAGGTTTGGTTTTAAGAGGAATTGCCTTTTAAAATGAGTAGCAGTAAGCATTAGCATAAGCAATTTCAGGAGCTGTTTCTGGTGTGTTTAAATGTTAACATATGCAAAAATAAGTACTCCTAGGGTAAAATTATTTAATAATTTATGCATCTTTAGGCTCATAGTTATAAAAGGTTTATCTCCTTCAAAATATATCCTATTGTGAATCAGACGATTCACTTTCTGTCACGATTTCCCTGTAAGACATGCTTAGTGCTTGCATTGTGGGTTTTATATACCCACAATTATTGTTTGCTTCCCTGAGTTTCAACAAATTAGTTTGTTTGCCAATCCACACAGCACTTTCTGCATTAAGAGAATGCTTTGTCAGCTTTTCCATGTGAATAACAAAGTAAAGATGTTCTTTTTAAAGGAATACAAAAAATGGGGATAAAAATTGTGCTGGTTCTAGATATCTTTTGCATATTACTTTTCTAAATCATTTCCATTTGGGATATACAATATGATGTGAAATGCCCTCACTTATTTACCAGGGTAACTTTGGATTGAAAAATGAATGATGAGAGTCAAATTTGAGGAACACTGTGGCTTGCAAGAAATATTTGTAACCTCAAAATGACATTTACAAACCAATTAGTTCGGTTTTTATCCACTTCATTTTAACTTCATGAAGATGGTGACACAGATTGTATTTTCTGCTTGGCTAATCTCTGCATCACTCTTCAGTTGTTTTCAGAGCCTACTTTTCCAAGAATAAGCACTGCCTTTTGGAAGGTTACACTCCTGAAATGAACGGTTTTAGACTTAACTTTATATGTATGCAGTTTATTAGCCTTTAAAAAATTTCAAGGGAGGAACGTCTGGGTGTCTCAGTTGGTTAAACGTCCACCTCTTGATTTCGGCTCAGGTCATAATCTCACGGTCATGGGATTGAACATGGGATCCAGCCCCATGTTGGGCTCCTTGTTGGAGCCTCACTCCCTGTCTCCCTCCCCTTCCCCCTCCCCCCTCTCCCTCAAAAAAAAGGAAAGCAAGCAAGCAAGCAAGCAAGCAAGCAAGAAAGAAAAAGAAAATCAAGGGAAAATATGTAGCATTTGACCTAAAAGAGAAGAATGCTTTTAAGGCCTCTTATTTGGATATGCGTTGTTCGAGCAAGTGGTGTTTTTCTTTCATCTTTGTTAAAACCATCACATTTTGATTCCCTAACAAAAAGAAATATTAGTAAGTGGTTTATGCTAAGTTAACATGTAAAGAGAAAAACTATGCCAAATTTAGAAGGATATTGTTGACTGAAATAACTAGAACTTCTTACACACATGCACATTCATTTCGTATCATTTGGATTGATTTTTATCTAGAACCTACTGTAGAATACCTTTTCTTCCAGAAACTGTAATGAGATTGGAATCTATTGGTGTTCCCCATGAATAGGACTTCAACTAGAAATTTTTATTATAAGTGTCTCAGATTCTTTAGAACCAAACTGTCTGCAGTGTTAAATGTTCTTTTTCCCACATATTAAAAAAAAAGTATTTTAGTAGTACATGTAAATAAAAACAGCCATTGTGTTTTTGATGACAAAGTAACTTGTACAAAATAAGTTATTTGTATAATTTTTTTGTTGATTTAGATCATTGTCTCTGGCAGAGAGTCTTTAGATATACTACAAATTGTTGCTATCTAAAACTAAATGGTGAGTTTCTTGGAAAAACATTTTTTAGTCTAGTTATTCTGTTATGGAAAATGCAAAGTATGATCATCTGCTTATGCAGATATGATAATAGCAAAATAATGTTCCTATTATATCAGCAGGAGACTACTTTTTCCAGGATTTCTTTTTTAAGGAAACATTAAAATTTGATCATTAAAACCAAATTATATCATTTAATAGTGTTAAATGTAATAATAATGAAAATATTTCTTTAATTTTGAACTGCAATGGATTGTACTTGGAATGCACAAATTAGAAATGGTGTCATATTAGCAAAGAAATGGGGTACATTAGCAAATATAGTGTTGACATCTCGTTTACTTCATGTGTCTTGAGTGCAACCTATTAACAAAGGAGTTTGGGAAATGCTGTTAAATAGTTTAAATATATACTTGTATTAGTATTGCTTAGAACAGACACTAGCATTGATACCTAATGAGGCTTTAGGAAAACTGATGGCTGATACAGACGTCCAGAGAAATGTGATCAACATATTCCTAGCCTGCATGTTATTAGAGTAAGGCTACTTACTAGGATATGCTTCACTATTTTTAGGTTTTATCCTGGACCTAATAAAATATATGTTATTTGTACATTTTTTAATTGATTTAGACTATTGTCTATGGCAGAGAGCCTTTAGAGATATTACAAGTTGTTGCTATCTAAAAGTAAAAAAGAGGTTCTTTTACAACTTTTCTTTTCCATGGGCAGATACATGATATAGCTAGCCTTAACTATCCAATGACACTTTATTTTATTTTATTTAAAAAAAATTTTTTTTCAACATTTATTTATTTTTTGGGACAGAGAGAGACAGAGCATGCACGGGTGAGGGGCAGAGAGAGAGGGAGACACAGAATCGGAAACAGGCTCCAGGCTCTGAGCCATCAGCCCAGAGCCCGACGCGGGGCTCGAACTCACGGACCGCGAGATCGTGACCTGGGTGAAGTCGGACCTTTAAACTACTGCGCCACCCAGGCGCCCCCCAGTGACACTTTAATATACTTTAATGCATTTGAGTTAAAGTTGGCTCGACCAGAGTGTCTGGAGACATCCTTAGTTTTATCACTGCTACTGTAGAGAACAAATCTTTAAGGGACAGTGAGGCAGTACTTTGTACATGAAAGTAATACACAGCAAAATAAGTAAATGAAAACTTACTACATGAGTAAACAGTTACCAGTGATAGTATACAAACATTATGAGGATACACATAATACATTAACACTGTATTACAGATGATTATATTAACATTAAGATAATACTGTTGGACTATTTTATTTCCTGTTGGAGAACTTTTAAATTGCTTGTCCCAACAGAAATCCCAAACAAATAAATATGTTAATACTTTCCAGTAGCCTGAAAAGCTAACAGTGGTATGGTGGGTGGTGGGGAAGTGGAGGGGGGGAGAGAGAGAGAGAGAAAGACAGGGAGGGAGGGAGGAAATAGGAATTTACTGTGTCTCTTTGATGTCTTCTACATTAATCTCAGCTCAGATAGCATAGAACACCAAATATTTTCAGGACAATTTGAGCAAATCAGTAACAAATTGATGTGATTTTTATTGTGTTGATTCATTTCAGTCATTTGGATGACTGAAATAATTGGATATAACTGTCCCATATTCACCCACTTAGACAATAGGAAGACATCCAGAACATTAAAGACAATATTTGTGTGTGTCCATGGCCTGATTTATCCTTTACCATAATTTAGCATTTTGTACTAATCTTTCATGTCCTTTCATAATTTATGACAATTTTAACTTCATGGAAAATAGTTGATTTATATATTTTATCTCACAGAAGTTGATTTGTTAAGGTAAAATGAATATTATTTCTCATTATAGTTATGTAATGTAGTTTCTCACTTGATTATGAAATTTAAATAAAGAAGTATAATCTAATCATGTTAGTCAAGATTTACGTTGTGATGAGGTTCTATACCAAATTTGTTCAGGAGCATTTGAGTATAACCCTTGTCTAGATAACTGGGAATTTCTTTTCAGTTTTTTTACTCGGATTTTTTTTTTTTTTAATCTAAGTGGGGAAACATAACATCTTAGGCCTATACAGTCACAATAAATCATATTGAATGACTCATGGGGCATTAAATTGTTTAAACAGCTGGGAAATGCATCCACCACATTCTAGTGCTGAATGACATATAATATTTTGTGGATGATGTCTCTAGGTATATCATCGCTAGGAGTCCATTAGACTGTGAAGGAAAATATATCGGAAAACCAATTTGTTGCCCCTTTGTTTTAAATTTTAAGTAAACTCAGCTATGATGCAGTAAATTAGGTATTAGTATGTTTGAGTAATTAAAGTGTTCCATAGTTGATATCTGTGTTTCTTACTGATCCCAGAGGGGTATAGCTTTAATCAAAAGCATTTTGAATATTTAAATTGTGATGGAAAATGATAATAAAATGGCATAAAAGGGTGTCTGGGTGGCTCAGTTGATTAAGCGTCCAACTCTTGATTTTGGCTTAGGTCATAATCTTGAGGTTTGTGAGTTTGAGCCCCTGTCAGTGTGGAGCCTGCTTGGGATTCTCTTTCCCCCTGCCCCCTCAAAATATATAAATAAACTTTTAAAAATAAGTGAAATGGAATAGTTTCAAAATCTCTGAGATTTTAGTTAAATCAGTGATAATGTTTGAAAGTAAAGCATATGTTGCTTATAGCTGGAATATTTTCATTCATTTTACTGCTTTCAAAGTAGAATTAACTGTGAAAAAAAGTATAAAAGATATCCCAGAAATTACAAATAAATACCTGAAAGCCTTAAAACTCAGTATTAGAAAAAGAGATTATCAGGTTGATACATATTTTTCCCAATTAAGTGATTTCTTTCTTTACAAAAAAATGGGCCGATTAACAGCTGGAATATGAAATACAAGGTGAAAATGTATTAGTTTAGAAGAATATTGGGTAAAATAATAATGAATTGAGGTCTTGGTTGATTCCATTTAATTCTTCTAACAGGTTAGTTATCCATGTAAAAAAGACCGGAAGCTTTATAGTAGCCTTGTGATTATACTTAAAAATAAAGTATACTCTTAGATTTATTTTCTTATGACAAATTTGTGTGGTTAGTAGGTCGTCCTGTGCTGTCCACTAGAGAGATGAGCAAACTGTCACAGCCATTAAGTGCTTGAGGATGTTATATATTACTAAAATATATTGTGGTGGTTGGTGCGCCTGGGTGGCTCAGTTGGTTGGACGTCCAGCTTCGGCTCAGGTCATGATCTCAC
The DNA here is from genome assembly GCF_027475565.1 of Acinonyx jubatus. Taxonomy (NCBI): domain Eukaryota; kingdom Metazoa; phylum Chordata; class Mammalia; order Carnivora; family Felidae; genus Acinonyx; species Acinonyx jubatus. The sequence goes on along the minus strand of NC_069389.1, from coordinate 27,833,101 downwards.
AGATGGTGAGTTTGAGCCCCGCATTGGGCTCTGTGTTGACAGCTCAGAGCCTGAAGCCTGCTTCATATTCTGTGTCTCCCCCTCTCTCTGCCCCTCCTCTGTTTGTGCTCTCTCTCTCTCTCTTTCTCTCTCTCTTTCTCTGTCTCTCTCAAAATTAAATGGTTGAAACCCAGTGCTTTTACATTTTAGAAATAATCAATTGTTCTGTAGTACCATTCTTGAGAGTTACTTTTTCAATATTGCTGAATAACCTTGCCTCAAATCGAAGCACAGTTACCTTTTAATGTTTATTTATTTTCACAGAGAGAGAGAGGAGAGAGAGAGAGAGAGAGCGCGCGCACGAGCGAGGGAGTGCGAGAGAGCACGAGACAAGAGAGAGAGAAGAGAGAGAGAGAGAGAAGAGAGAGCGAGAGAGAAGAGAGAACGAGAGAGAGAAAAGAGCGAGAAAGCGAGAGAGGAGAGAGAAGAGACAGCGAGAAAGCAAGAGAGAAGAGAGAGGGAAGAGAGCCAGAAAGCGAGAGAGAGAGAGAGAGAGCCAGAAAGCGAGAGAGAGCCAGAAAGCGAGAGAGTGAGAAAGTGAGAGAGGAGAGAGAGAAGAGAGAGACTGAAAGAGAGAAGAGAGAGACAGCGAGAGAGAGAAGAGAGAGACTAGAGAGAGAAGAGAGAGACAGCGAGAGAGAGAAGAGAGAGCGAGAGAGAAGAGAGCCAGAAAGCGAGAAGAGAGCCAGAAAGCGAGAAGAGAGTGAGAAAGTGAGAGAGAAGAGAGAGAGAGAAAGCGAGAGAGAAGAGAGAGAAAGCGAGAGAGGAGAGAGAGAGCGAAAGAGAGAGAGAAAGCGAGAGAGAAGAGAGAGAGAAAGTGAGAGAGAGAGAGAGAGAGAGGAGAGAGCGAGAGAGAGAGAGAGAGAGAGAGAGGAGAGAGCGAGAGAGGAGGGCGAGAGAGGAGAGGGCGAGAGAGAGAGAGAGGAGAGAGAGAGCGAGAGAGAGAGGAGAGAGCGAGAGAGAAGAGAGCGAGCGAGAGAGAGAGGAGAGAGAGCGAGAGGAGAGAGCGAGCGAGAGGAGAGAGCGAGAGAGGAGAGAGGGCGAGAGAGGAGAGAGAGCGAGAGAGAGAGGAGAGAGGAGAGAGAGAGCGAGAGAGGAGAGAGCGAGAGAGGAGAGAGCGAGAGAGAGGAGAGAGAGCGAGAGAGCGAGAGAGAGAGGAGAGAGCGAGAGAGGAGAGAGCGAGAGACGAGAGAGAGAGAGCAAGAGAGGAGAGAGAGCGAGAGAGAGAGGAGAGAGAGGAGAGAGCGAGAGAGAGAGAGAGAGGAGAGAGAGAGAGAGGAGAAAGGGAAAGCGAGAGCGAGAGAGAGGAGAGAGGGAAAGCGAGAGCGAGAGAGAGGAGAGAGGGAAAGCGAGAGCGAGAGAGAGGAGAGAGGGAAAGCGAGAGCGAGAGAGAGGAGGGAAAGCGAGAGCGAGCGAGAGGAGAGAGGGAAAGCGAGAGCGAGCGAGAGGAGAGAGGGAAAGCGAGAGCGAGCGAGAGGAGAGAGGGAAAGCGAGAGCGAGCGAGAGGAGAGAGCGAGAGCGAGAGAGCGAAAGCGAGAGTGAGAGAGCGAAAGCGAGAGCGAGAGAGAAAGCGAGAGCGAGAGGAGAGAGAAAGCGAGAGGAGAGAGAAAGCGAGAGCGAGAGGAGAGAGAAAGCGAGAGCGAGAGAGAGAGGAGAGAGCGAGAGAGAGGAGAGAGTAGAGAGAGAGGAGAGAGTAGGGAGAGCGAGAGAGAGGAGAGAGTAGGGAGAGCGAGAGAGAGGAGAGAGTAGGGAGAGCGAGAGAGAGGAGAGAGGAGGGAGAGCGAGAGAGAGGAGAGAGGAGGGAGAGCGAGAGAGAGGAGAGAGGAGAGAGAGCGAGAGAGAGGAGAGAGAGCGAGAGAGAGGAGAGAGGAGAGAGAGCGAGAGAGAGGAGAGAGGAGAGAGAGCGAGAGAGAGGAGAGAGGAGAGAGAGCGAGAGAGAGGAGAGAGAGTGAGAGAGCGAGAGAGAGGAGAGAGAGCGAGAGAGAGGAGAGAGAGCGAGAGAGAGGAGAGAGAGCGAGAGAGAGGAGAGAGAGGAGAGAGAACGAGAGAGAGGAGAGAGAGAGCGAGTGAGAGGAGAGAGAGCGAGTGAGAGAGGAGAGAGCGAGAGAGAGGAGCGAGAGCGAGAGAGAGGAGCGAGAGCGAGAGGAGAGAGAAAGCGAGAGCGAGAGGAGAGAGAAAGCGAGAGCGAGAGGAGAGAGAGCGAGAGAGAGAGTAGAGAGAGCGAGAGAGAGAAATCGAGAGCGAGAGAGAGAAAGCGAGAGCGAGAGAGAGAAAGCGAGAGCGAGAGAGAGAGTAGAGAGAGCGAGAGAGAGGAGAGAGGAGAGAGAGAGCGAGAGAGAGGAGAGAGGCGAGAGAGAGCGAGAGAGAGGCGAGAGGCGAGAGAGAGCGAGAGAGAGGAGAGCGAGAGAGGAGAGAGAGTGAGAGAGAGGAGAGAGAGGAGAGAGAGGAGAGAGTGAGAGAATGAATCCTAAGCAGGTTCCATGCTGTCAGCATAGAGCTCAATGAGGGGCTCAAACCCACAAACCATGATATCATGACCTGAGCTGAAATCAAAAGTCACACGCTTAACTGACTGAGCCACCCAGGCATCCCTGTACAGTTTATGGCCAGTGATATAAATTCAAATATGTAAAGTTCCTTTTGGTAAAATATAACTAAAATTTAAGAAGGACAACCATGTTCTAGGAGCGTCACGTACTTTATCCTGTTTTTTTTTTTTGTTTGTTTGTCGGTTTTTACACAGTAATTCCGGGGCAGTTAATCTTTGTGGGAAAACTGAGTCTTAGCAAGCTGTACTAAACCCACGATCACATAACCAAAAGATAGATGAGCTGGACTCAAATCCAGGTTTATCTCTTGTCACACTTGAAGTTATTTACAACAGGACTGCCCACAAAAATCTTGTGGGGTGGTTTATGAAAACACTGGGTTGGAGCAGATATTCTGATTTCATTGGTCTCAGGTGGGGAACTGATACCAGCCATCTTTAAGACCTCATCAGGTGAGACTGTCATATAGCCATGGCAATAATAGCTGCAATACAACAATTGTTGCCAAGAGATAGGCTTTTTTAGAGGATACAATCTGAATCGGTTGTCCCAGAGTTTGTTCAGACCTCTAGCATTTTCTTCCTGAAGAGGTGACTAAGGCTGGTGTTTTCGGATCTTCAGTTACCAGAGCAATGCTTGTTGCTAACATTCATGTTGTTAATGAGAAATGGTTCACCGACCAGATATAACACAGAGATACTGTCACGTAAGACTGGCTACCAAAACCTTGTTTTTAGGATTAAGGGACTTGCTTTATCTTCTGTCCGCACAGCTGTCTCTTTTCCATCCATCCCTTCTTCTGTTTATTGCATCACAGACATGCTTGTGATAGAATGCTGCTCACTCTCAGGCACCAACGCCATGAACGGGCTGTCTACGACAACCTGTGTGCAGAGATGGTCCTTGACTCTTGGTCCTTTTATTTATTTTTCCTTTTTTCTCTTTCTCAGTTTGATCCTAACTAATATCACTGTGCCCTGTCATCAGGGGTTAGATGATCCCTTTTTCAACCAGTACATACTTCTTTCACCGGCACAGCTTATAAAGCTGATAAAACTGAATAACACTCATATTCCAGAGGAATTTTCAATAATAACTAAGAAAAAAATTAAATGGCAGTAAAATCATTTTTTTCAGAATACAAGCTTGTGATCCTATGAATGAAGCAAATGGCTATTTTTAACTTCATAATCTCTGATATTAATGGCATTAATAGGTTGGCTTTAATCACAAGGCGTTTATTTAGGATTGGTGTTGCTAAACAGCCTGTATTTCAGCCAGTTAAATGACCTTTAATGACAGAACATAACGGTCATCATAGCCTGCAGTATCACTTTCCTTGTGTGGGGATTAAATTGGCAATTATACTCACCGATGCAATATAATTTAATCTAATACTACATTTACTTAGCTGTATAGAAGGATACAAGGCATGAAATATGCTAACATGAAATCTTTATGTCATTGGATGGCCCAGAAGCAACCAAAATATGCACACGTGCTCTTCACTCCAATGGGGTGCATATGGCAAGGGCAAGATTCTAGGTCATTATGAGCCACTTGACTTAAACTGCAGCCTTGATTTCCCAGCAATATTTAATATCATTGTAGTCAGAAAAGATGAAGCCCTGCATGTCACTTCATACCTCCCCCCAACCTCACTATTCTAAAAGTTGTTGTACCTAGCAAACAAAAGAGACGAAACATTCCACCATTATCTTTGCTCCATAATTCTAAGAAAATGAGATTCTTTGGTCATTTTCCGGGGCAAGTTCACATTATTAGCCCGGGTCTGATTTTAACCTTTTATTCGTAGAACCAAAGAGCATTGAGTTAAAATCCTGTTTTGCCTTTAATTAGTTAAGTGGCCCTGGGAAACTTTATGAGTCTCAGTTTTGTTCACGTCCAAAGTAGAATCAATAATATCTACTTCATACAATTACTGTGAGGATGAAGTTAAATAATACCTGTAAAGTATTTAGCCCGTAATATGCATTCAGAAACAGTGGCTAAAACGTATGTCAAGTGCCCGGAATATTGTAGAGATTAAATGTTTCTTCTCTTTCTATTCCTTTAAATTATCTTAATTAGGGAGAGCTGATCTTCCTAATTACTTTGCCGGCCTATAGGATAAATGCTGACTCTGCAAATTAAATAATTTCCCATTTTAAATCTTACTGTTTTCCCTGTGACCTTCCCACTCTACAGTTTTGTGATCTGAGGGATATTGCTGGTTTACAGCTGGATTTCTAGGTGGTAGTCCTTGACGTTCTTAAGCTGCAGAATATAATACTTCACAGTAAACTTGAACTACGTCTTAAATTACACACACACACAGTCATAGTTTACTGAAGATTTTTAACTCGTCTCCTGAAGGCTGGTTCATAATTACAATACTTTATTCTTAAAATTGACATAGTATTTGTAAGACACGAATGAGTACACTTATGAAAATAAAAGGAGTTATTCCTCTGCAACCATAACTTTATTAACCATGTGTGGGTGCTTGAGCTGGTTCCCAAAAATCTCAGAAAAATTCTTGTCTTCTGAAACCAGGAGTGGCATTTGTACAGAAATGTTGATGCGATCTGGTGTAATATTTACTGAAAATTTATAAGCACTGGGCACAGTAATTAACACTTTATAGGTATAATTTCATTTTATTCCCACAAAAATCCTAGGAGGTAGACACTATTATACTGGCTGTTTTTAAGGGAAGAGTTTAAGTAACTTGCCCATATCACTTAGCAAGTGAGTTGGAGTTGAGATTTCCTGCTTGTAGCTACTGCAGAAAGTAATTGTAATGCAGAGTAATTTCTTTCCTCTTCCTTGAAGGTTTACCTTTGCACTGATTCAAAAGTTACTCTGTATATTAGGAGGCTAATTGAGTTTGTTTTAAAATGGACGGACATCAGTCATTTGATTCCAAATGTCCTGGAAATAAATGCAAAAGTCCTGCAAACTGGAGCCAAACTAATCCTATCCAAGTCACCCTAACGTTATCAAAAGGAAATACTAACCACCTATGAATATATTCCCTTCTACTGCCTCTCTTGGTTAACTCCGGAAATAGAAAGAGTCCACAAGGCTTTACTTAAGGTGTGCCAAAACGTCTCACTGTCTAATGTATTTGCTCAATCAGCTTGAGATGTGAACATCTCTTATCTAGATTGGAATCTCTAAAATATGGGTTGGCCAAAAAAAGTGAGAGAGAGAGAGAGAGAGAGAGAGAGACAAGGTTATATCTTAAGAAGGACTGAGTAAAAATATGCATTTTGCTTAGGCCTGAATGTGTAAGTTTCTTTATATGGCACATTTTTTGGATGGATTTTTTTTTATTTGGGGAAGTTGAGAATTTGAATTTGTAGAGATTCAGTTGGGCAAGTGAACACCTTGGAAAAGTGTCTTAAAAACTGTTTGATTAATATTCTATCATTGTAAGGCGATAGCGTTCACAGTGAAATGAATATACACACACCTCAGGAAAAGGAGTGGATCTTTTGGGATCTCTTAAGAACTCTTTTGATTTATTTAAAATTAATGCTCTCCAGGGCACCTGGCTGGTTCAGTTGATAGAGCATGTGACTCTTGATACCAGGGTTGTGAGTTCAAGCCCCAGGTTGGCTGTAGAGATTAGTTTTAAAAAGATTTAAAAGTATTATTCACTGGACAAAGAGTACATGGTGATGACCTTGATAAATGAACCTCATGTCACCTAAAACATAATGATAGACTATTTTATTGTTGTGATTGTTAATCAAAGGGAGTCTGAGCATATATAGCAGGAGGTAGGGAAAGATTAGTCTAGAACAATAGGAATCTTGGAGCATTTTATGTATTTGGAGAAACATGGTGCAGGAACTAGGTTAAAGAAAGCTAAAAGTAAGGACTAATCCTACCTGTTTCCAAATTTAATGAATAAATATAAAGATAAGATATAAGCTCCTCCATAAAAATTAAATAACTGCATGTAATTTTCTCTGTATTATTTTATTTCCAACTTTTTTTCCATCAAAGCACATAAGCACTGCATGTGAAAAATGAGAAAAAATAAATCACAAAATACAGAATATTAAGCAACTAAGAGATAAGAAATTAATATTTGAATTTTCATAACTTAAGCAAATTTGCTTATTTAAAATACTAGTTGTAGCAAGATTTCAGTAATACTTGATACGAATTTTCTATTAAATGATAGTATCTGTGTATTCATAGTGAGTGGAAACATTTTAAGCAAAAAAATATATTGCAAAAGGAAAAAAAAAGGTAACTGCCCTGTTCTTCTTCGTCTTAAGCTTTATATATACCGGTGAGGAAAATGGCAGTCAAAGATTACCAGTGCTTGAAAGAATGTTGTCATTTGTTTAAAGTAATCTTTCTTCGGGGTGCCTGGGTGGCGCAGTCGGTTAAGTGTCCGACTTCAGCCAGGTCACGATCTCGCGGTCCGGGAGTTCGAGCCCCGCGTCAGGCTCTGGGCTGATGGCTCGGAGCCTGGAGCCTGTTTCCGATTCTGTGTCTCCCTCTCTCTCTGCCCCTCCCCCATTCATGCTCTGTCTCTCTCTGTCCCAAAAATAAATAAACGTTGAAAAAAAAAAAGTAATCTTTCTTCAGGTTCATCAAGGGCACTGAATAACCATAATTTCTCTGAGAACTTTAATCTTGTAGAAGGAATGGAAACTTTTAAAATCAGAATTTAGTATCAGAACCTAAACATTGGTTACTTAGAAAGCCAAATTTCATCATTATTATAGACTAATATCATTTCAGCCAGTGTGTCTTTTACTGAACTGAATGCATACTGATTAGTCCAAAAAAATAAAATAATGATTTTGTAGAGCATAAATGTTGGACAGGTGGCTCTATAGACTTGATTTCTTTTTCTGGGGGTAGGGTGGGATTGTGGGTGAACCACACTACTAATAAACTAGAAATTTTGTAGCCCCTACTTCTAATTAGGGCATTGTAATTTGTTTCAGACACTAAGAAAAAGCTTTTTAAATTTATTTGCCTCAAAGTCATTATTTTATCAACTATAAATTGAATTCATCAGGTACCTGTTGATTGGCAGCTTTATTTAAGAAAGAATGCTCTCTGCTTCAAATGCATCGAAAAGGAAGAGACAGAGTCTTCCAAAGAATCGACAATGTAGTATTAGCTAGTATATAGCTAACAATTATACATGACAAGATGTGATCTCATCCCCATCAATTGATTCACATATAGTAGAATATTTTAAAAAGTGTGAGACATGTTTGTGGACAGTTTATCATAATAAATGACGAAAATGTTTATGTCAAGTGAAAGTGAAAATGCAGATGTGTCATAATCTTTTAGATAGGGTGTTAAATAAAGCAAAACCTATGGGATCTGTACAATTGTCCTTACTCAGCTTCCCTAATAATATTCACAGGACTTAAATACGTAAGTCTATAAATAGCAAAGGTGATCTGGAGCAGGAAGCTAACCTCCCTTTCTATTTCCTTACTTCTTTCAAAGTCCATTGATTTCTTAAATAATAAAGTTCTTCACCATTTTGAATAAGGTTTGGTAGTCATTGCTTTCTCTTGAACGTATTTGATTTCTAATAAAAAAGTTCTGCATCTTTTAATTTCAGTTTAAAGGTTTTCTTTAGGCAAAACTCATTGCAAATCCACACATGTGCACATACACACAGACATACATAGGTTCGAATAGTGCATTTTTAAATTAAATCTAGTGCAATCAATCACCTCCAACTTGTGAAAAAGCTCTTTAAACTATTTTAAGTGAACATTTACAAGAGGAATTGACCTATAATACACCTCAGGTTTTTAACCTTTTGGAGAGCTATAGAAAAGCTGCTTCTCTATAAAGGTAACATATATCGCCAATATAATATATAAGGGAGGACACCTACTTACAAAACTCAGAAAACAGATTAGTAGGAACAGTTGTTTTATTAGCCTTCTGCTCTTTAATGACTGAGACCACCCTGAGGCTATTTAAAAGATGATTGAATTTGTCCTACAAACACATGGATGAGTTCTGGGATTTTGTTTTTTCCCATGAATCAACCATGTCTGCATTGACTAAAGGAATGGATGAGGCAGCTTTGCAGTAATACATCAGTCTTTTACATTACTTGAAGTTGATGATTTAAATAGCTGTAAATATGGATAAAATGAAGTATTAGAACTATTTCTAATAAAACATTCCACCAATTTATTGCCTGGAAATTAAAGGTTGTTTCAAATATAATTTTAATGTAAACTGTATCTGCATATAAACTGTATATGAAATTCTGGTGCAGTTATTCTGTATCATTATCTAACGTTTCTCAACAAAATGATCATTAGAACAAATATCTTCATTGAGATAGCCTCTTCCAGTGTCCCCTGGACCAGTAAGTGATGCCATCATCTGTTCACTCAGTTTCCCAACGCAAGAGCTGCATATCATCCCCAATTCCCCAATCCCTCTCATCCCTCAATTTAAATCCATCACGATGCTCTGTGGATTATGTTTTCAGACTTTATCAATACATCTTTGATCCCTCTCTGCCTTTACAGCCATAACCCTAGTTCCAGCCATTCTCATCTCTTTCCTTGACCACAGGAAGAGCTTGCTGACTGCTAGCCCTGCTTCCATTCTGGCCCTACCCCCAATACCTTTTATACACAACATCCAGAGTGATAGTACACTATTCAGGCCTGGAAACTTGCTGTGCCAAAAGTCTGAAATGCTTTTCTTTCACTCTACATTTCATAACTGAGTAAACTGAGTCCCCAAAAGATCATGTGCTTTCTTAGTTTAACCAATGTCAGAATAGCATGTTTATTTGGTCCTAGATATGTGTTCAAACCATTCTGAGTCTTGTGTTTTAAATATGTCCTTAGGTTATTTGATAGTATGCATACTGCATTTGAAATCACCTTTTGTCTTTGATTTTCTAGTGGTTTTTAATCATAATATCTAATGCATATATGAGGAAAGAACTATTTGTCATTAAAAACTGTTAAAGGAAAGCATCCCTGTGAAATTATTTGTCTTATGTGTAAGATACCTTAGAAAAATGATCATTTTCATAATTTTCATTAGAATATGTTCAGAATTGGTTTTTATTTTTATTTTATTTTTTAATTTTTTTTTTTACATTTATTTATTTTTGAGAGACAGAGAGCACAAGCGGGGAAGGGGCAGAAAGAGAGGGAAATGCAGAACCTGAAGCAGGCTTCAGGCTCTGAGCTGTCAGCACAGAGCCCAATGAACTCACAAACCGCAAGATCATGCCCTGAGCTAAAGTCAGATGCTTAACCGACTGAGCCACCCGGGCACCCCTGGAATTGGTTTTTATTTTTAAAAACTTACCATGTTGGTGTGTAATATTTAAATCAAACGAGAATTCAGCAAATGACACTAAAGACTTTCTTATTCAGGATCTCACATGAATACTGTATTAAGATATCACTTTCGGTATGTTGCTGTCCTCTGGGGAGAATACCTTATATCTGTGGAATAAAGAGAAAGCAGAGCAGACACATGTAACTTTATTTCTCTCCAGAGTAGTTCAAATTTTTTTATACCCATACCTTAAAATTTTTAGTGGCTGTTTCTCCCTCTATTGAAGTTAGTTAGATCTTTGATATAGGTGATGTAAGCTGTAGTGCCTTATTCTGTGTGTGTGTGTGTACACGATCATGGGGAGATCTTGTCAATGCATGGAAAGATAGAATAGGAGAAACAAGGCAGACAAGAAGTTTGATTACACACTAGAGGGCTGACAAATTCCAAAGCACTAGGAAGAAAACGAGACTACTCAGGTAGGTAGAAGCAAATTGGTACCCCAACTGACTCTGTTTATTTAATCACCTAATGAATACTTAATTAGTACCTATAGTGTTCCAGGGGTATTTGAGTTCATTTATGGATGCAAGAATAAGGCATCACTGTATTAGAGTATCATATGCAAGGTCCACTGATTTTAGCCTTAAAAATCTTTTCTGTTGCTAATGGGTTTTTTTGTTTTGTTTTGTTTTGTTTTTACACTTTTTAATGCAGTGTTAACAGAGTAAACAGGAATTGGCATTGTCATGTTTAGCTTTGATCATGTCAGTGATAGACAATGTAATGTAAAACTCCTTAGGTCTCCAGGAAGAATTCATTCTGACTTATATTCTGGTGGAGTTCCTACCACAGTACTGCTGGCTTATCATAACACTGTTGTTAGTTGTAGACTTGTCTAATCATCTCATAGATGTTAACTTCCTCATGTGCAGGACTCATTTTCGTTTATATCTGAACTGCAGGAGCCTAAAAGAAGTATCTCCTCTTTAGTAAGTGCACAGTAAATGTTTTTTGAAGGCATGGGTTTTAAATCAGTTGATTATATGATGGAGGGAAGGCCAGTGATATGCACACAGACCAGTGCAGGATTTTAGAGTTGTAATTAGGCTTGATCATATAAGCTGTCATCAGGCTGATGGGTTAAAATCAGTGATTAATACAAAGAATTCATAATATTAACAAGGAACTAAATGGTCAGTATCTCAGTATTGGAATTGTTTTACCTCATATGTCCCTTCTTATTGGCTTTTTTGTCATCTAAGCTGAAAAGAGGTCTTCCTGATTATCTTACTTCATTTGAATATAAGAATGCTGGTAAAGGTGATTATGAAAATAAAAATGTTAGTGCTTATATATGCGTGTTTAACTGTAGACCTTAGGTTTTATTTCTAAGAGGCTGCATGCAGGTCTTAAGAAATATGTAAAATAATTTATTTCCAAGCTAAATGATACTCATATGCATCATTGTGAAATAAACTATTATAAGGTATCAAAGTTTATCTGAAAAGAAATAATAGCACATTTCATAGAAGGGATTAAATGGTTCTATGTGATAGAAAAGTTGATAGACGTAGGGCTTAAAGAGAGATAGACCACAAGATAGAATGAGAAAGAGAATGTTGCTGGAGTACTTTCTCTGTGGATCATATAATTTTTCAAAGTTTATTTATTTAATTGGAGAGAGAGAGACAGAGCAAGACAGGAGCAGAGAGAGAGAGAGGGAGAGAGAGAATCCCAAGCAGACTCCACATGGTCAGTGCAGAGCCTGATGTGGAACTCAAACCCATGAACCTTGAGATCATGTTCTGAGCCGAAGTTGGACACCTAACCAACTTAGCCACCCAGGTGTTCCTCTATGTGGATCATGTGATTTTGTAAAAACCCTTTTGGTAATTTCGATAATAAAGATTGTTCTAATTAGAAACATAAAATACATTTTGTCCCATTGAATTTTGTTATTGCTGTGTACACTTAAAACAATACACACCAAATTACTTTTTAGGTAAGTGCATACACTCTGAGGAGAGAGCTATATAAATATATCATGATTTATATGAAGAATTATGTGGTGCTTGTAATGGAGAAGATACATGACATGTGATTTCTTAGATCAAATGTAAGTGACCACATATTTTAACTGAAATACAAATTGGGATGTGTAATTATAATTGAAATGTTTTCTCAAAACTACTTTTGAATGGGAAACAAATAATCTACAAAATCTGTGAATAATTTTATTTCAAAAGGTAACTTTAAAAAATGCGTAAACTCAGGGTTTAGACTGAGCTCTAAACTGAGCCTGGGTGACTCAGTCAGTTAAGTGTCTGACTTTGGCTTAGGTCATGATCTCACAGTTTGTGGGTTCGAGCCCTGTGTCGGGATCTGTGCTGACAGCTTGGAGCCTGGAGCCTGCTTCGGATTCTGTGCTTCCATGTCTCTCTGCCCCTCCCCCACTCGCTTGTGCATGCTCTCTCTCTCTCTCTCTGGAAAATGAATAAACTTTTAAAAAATGTCTAAACTCTCATGATAAAAAGTACTTGAATATGTAATCTGTTAAAACATTTTTAAAATCCCATAAAATATGCAACAAAGATCACTTTGATGCAGCTATCAAAAAGTCATGAAAATAGCAAATGTATATAGATGTTATTTGTCCCTGTGTCTGAACAGTATTTTTCATGTTTCCCAACCAATAGTGATTTCTTTGTGTGAAGTTAAGTCAATAATAAATGAGGAGGAATAGGATGACTTTCCTTTGAAACTCAGTTTCTTAGGACTTAGTGAGCTACTGTGCCACTTATCAATGGAATAATAAAATAATTCATATATCACCAGTTGGCTTAAAATATCCATTTAAATGCGGTCAAATTTACTACAGTAGCCATTTCACAAAAATAATTAGCCATAAAGATACTGAATGTTTGGTAATGTCAGTACAGAATTACATCATAGACTAAGTGAAAACTGGGTACCGGATGACTTTTATTGTTGAGTCTGAAAGTTTAAGCACCTTTCTGGTCAGTAGAATAATGGCTTCCCAAAGATGTCCATGTCCTAATCCCTGGAACCTGTGAATATGTTAGGTTCCATGACAACAAAGAAGGAAGGTTGCAGTTAGAATTAACATTGTTAATTAGCAGACTGAAAAATAGATGTTCTGGGTTATCTGAGTGGGCCCTTTGTAGTCATGTGGATACTTAAAGGTGGAAGAGAGAGGCAAAAAAGTAGGCCAGAGTGATGCAATTTGACAAAGACTACCCTCTCTTTTGCTAGCTTTGGAGATGGAGGAAAAGGGCAGTGGACCAAGGGATATGGGAGGCCTCTAAAAGCTGGAAGAGACAAAGAAACTGATTGTCTCCTAGAGCCTTCACATAAGAACACAGCCCTGCTAACCCTTGACTTAAACCTCATGAGACTACCTACTTAACTGACCTACTTAACTATAAGATAATACATTTCTATCGTTTTAACCCACTAAGTTTTTGGAAATTTGTTAAAGCAGCAACTGGAAATTAATACAGCTTCCATGGGGTTTTTTGTTGTCCAAATATTGGCTTAGCTGGTCTATTGTGCTACCCATGTAGCTTCGGGGCCAGCTGCACTCTCCTCAGTGGGAGTGGTCTGGCAGTGTTTGCCTCTATAGGACTTAAATCAGAGGAGGTACCAAGACAGAAACTTTCCCCCTCACTATAGACCAAAACCCTTATTTATTTTGCCAGAACCTACTATTTTGAATGATGATTGGCGGTAGGATTTATTACTCTGTTTAGGGGAAACTTTTGTGCTCCTCTGAGCTGGCAATGTCATATGACAATTACATCGATGTGCAATAGTCAGTATATCCCATATATTCTGGATTATTCAATTTTTATTAACAGTATAAACTCCCTTATCTGTGTTGAATTCCATCACACCATGTGTCATCTATAGTCTTCTTCCTAGTAATGATCAGATGCAGATTTCCTTCTAGAATTTTCATGGGGGTTACTTTTTGTATTTTTACATGGTTGTGCACACATACGTGTATAGTTATGTGCACAAACCTCCACCCCTCAACACCAAAAATTGAGCAAAAGTATGCAGAAGGCATAAGGATGTCTCATTCCATAATGGAAATAAATACTTTCTAAAATAAAGCTAATTGCAGAAAGTAACTGCTCCCGTCCTTCAGATACACCTTTATATGAGTATGAAAAAAAAGTTTGATTCTTTGGGGAAGCATCTGAAATTTCTGCTTTGCAAAAAAGTGTCTTTACTTTGCATTTGCATATCCAAATGATGACTGAAAAGGTAAAGGTTTGCCCAGTAAGAAGGGATAATCTGTCCCAAATTTTAAAATATCTCCATTTCTTATTGAAAAGTACTTTGCTCAAGTCCTTTTAAATTCAGAGTTGTTGTTTTTACTTACTCTCCCCATCTGAAATGTCATTCCCCCTAATGAATAAAAGAATACTAAAGTTAACAAGAAGAATAAGAATACATGAAAAAAGGATATTTTATTCTTAACATAAACAATCATAAACATTCCTCTTTATTTGATAGTAGGTTTTCTGAGATTGCATGCTTCAGGTACATTTTGATAAAATAGCAAGCACTAATATTCATTGATTGTTTACAATACATTAGTCACTGTCCTAATTATTTTAAATGCATCCTCCCATTAATTCACCAGCTTTGAAGGATTTTCTCCCTAAAAAAAAACCCTCAGTCGTAAGTACTAAGAACTCCCTGTCTGGTCCATAGTTCTGCTATAAGATTCTGACCTGGATAAGTTAATAATGATGCAAAATAAAGTGACCTAGAAATCTAGCTAATCTTATTAGCATTCATTTTAATTGAGAAAGTCTAATTACTCAGATAATTGTGGGGCTTGTTGCTTACTTTTAATTACTGTAAAAATAAGGAAGAAAAGAAAAAAAATTAAGCCGCTATATATGTCTTGTGCCCTATAAAACTGGATATACGTTTTTATGACCTATTTCACTTCTTCACTTTATCAGTGACTATAATGCAGTATAATGTGTTTCTAATTTCATAATGTTTGTCTGGCTTTTTATAACCATAAACCCTCATCTTTCTGCACAAGCATATTTTTGGTTGGATGAGTTTATTTACTTTGTTTAGATAATTAAGGATTTAAGAAGATCATTGCTGTAGCTGTAAGGCTTCATAAATAGGAAAGCTTGGGGAACAATTCCTCATTGTATGTGAAACAATTTATTTTGCATTAGTCAGTACACTACCTCAAAGAGCTCCTCTGAAAGAATAAATCCAGATTAATTTAAAATGTGCTTGGAATTAGTGTTTTAGTGTAATTTGCTCTGGACTTAAACAGCTTTAAAGGAGAAGTTGTGTCTTGGGAATTGTTCACTTTCCCTGAGGGCTTAGTCCCATGACTTGCATGAGAGGGTACATGGTAAATGTTGATTATATTATTAAAATTATTTTCATAAGTTATTTATCTAAATGAAATAGATAAGTATTTTTTAATCACCAATTTGGGACCTTTGCCTACTCGCAGGCCATTTGTCCTGCTAAGGAATGTAAGCTATCTTTACTTTTCACATATCTTTCTGATGGCCCCTTCATCTTAAATTGACCATGCTATGTTCCTAGCCATCTCATGTGTTTCCCACTGATAATCATATATTTCCTCTGTTCCAGGATGGGACAGATATCATAATATCACATACTGCAAGTGTAAACTAAAGCCTACTGAGGTAATTTGAATGGAATTAAACCATATATAGAAATGGAGCCCAAATAAGGGGTATTGATTTGCTGTGGGAACTGACCAGATGCATACTTTTTACAAGTCAAGTTATTCAGAAAATAGACCATTGAAAACTAACAAACACTCCTCATGAGGAGTTAAAAGAAAAAGGAAAGGAAATGGACCCCATCTAATCATTGGCCATTTCTCTCACCTGGTAGAAACTCCAAACTTTGAGTCAGTTCTAGTTTTAATTAATGAATACTGTAGAAGGGCCCACAAAATCTTCCAGGGAAATGTGATTATGACCTGAAACTGAGCTCCTTAAATTTATTGAGCAAGGGACAATACCACTTTCACAGAATCCTCGTAGCCTGTCAAGAGAGGAGCATCGCGAGGTGGGGGGTACCTCTAGAACTTTACAGGCTGTACTGGATGGTCTGGACAGAAACTGGTCAGACTGGTTAACTAGATGAGTTGCCTTTACTGTCTGTGCTGTTATCTTGGAACACATGGGTCTGATCATGGTGCTGTGAAGCTATCTGAAGTTAAACAGGCTGTGTTCCAAGTTTTGGGTTTCCCTTCACAAGATGATCATGTTCACCATCATGGGATATTATGCTATGCCCCAGTACTGCTTGACACATAAGGGACTCTACTGAGTCTCATTTTGTGGAGCATTCTTTATGAACTCTTTGGGTACAGAGATAAATTAGAGAGTGACAACTTAGTTCACATTCAATAAGAAATTCTCCTCATCTCAGACAATTCTCCTTTTAAAATACCTACGACAATAGCTCTGTGCATGTAGGAGTTAAGAGCATGGGCTCTAAGGCTGCCCTGTTTTTCTTTGAATCCTGGTTCTGTGCTGCTTACCAGATGTGTGACCTCGAGCAATTTACAAAAGAGATTTGTGCCTCAGTTTCTTCATATGCGAAATTTGGTCCCTAATGGTAAATGTGTTAATGCATGTGAAATACTTAGAATAGTATGGAAGTCATTAAGAGCTAGCTATTACTATTTAAGCTGTTACTGATTTTTTAAATGATGTTTATATTTCTTTTAATTAAATTTCTGTTTTCCCCCCTTGTAAAAGCTGGGAGAAAAGGTTAGGAAATGGAGATGTATAATTTATTTCGATTATTAATGACTTCTATTAAATTAGTAGTTGGGCCATTAGGCCATAAAAAGGAAATCTATCTTAGGGAGTATAAGAAATGCATATAGTAGAATATGCCATCAATTAATAATGGCATCAAAGAATGAAGCAAAGACCTCTTTAAATGACCTCAGGGAGGCATCAGAAACTTTTTGCAGCAGTATCTGCTTTAGGGAAGAGCTGGTGATTTACCATAGCAAATTACGAGTGGCCAACCGGTGCCCTCGTCAATTAGACTCTGACAGCCCACTCCTCTGTTCCTGTGTTCCTGTCTTCTAGTTCTGTGTTCTTCTAGGCCAGTTTCAGGTTTTTTTTTTTTCTCTTCCTAATCCCAGCACTGGGTATGATAGAATTACTAGGAATATCAGAGAATTACTGGCTTAGTTAGGGCCCACTAGGACTTTAGATGAATACACTGGCATTTTCTTATCCGTTAGACCTGGAATTGTTTTATTTAACTTCTGGGCTATGATAGGTCTGAGTTCAATCTGAAAAATTATGTATCAACCTTAAAGATTAAATGAAAGCCTCTTAGTTCTGATAAACTAGTATTTTTAATATGAGGTTGCTGCTTGGATTATTGTGTCTGTAGGGCTAAAATAGTCAACCACTGAAATAGGAAATGTAATACAGAAACTCATATAGATTGGAGAGTCACCACAGGAAATGTTATTCGGTTCTATTCAGCAGACTGTTGTTATGCATCTTCTATGAACCAGATGTTTTGAAAGTATTGGGAAGATAGTTGCAACCCTTGATGTAAGGGGAATATGAGCAAAGCCCTGTGAAAACACAGAAGTAGTGGGTATTGGTTTACTAGTGTATGTGTGTGTGTCTGCATGTGTCTGTGTGATGGAAGTTGAGAATTAGGGAACTCTTCATAGATGAGATGACATTTATTGTGTCATTAGCTAAAATCTTTGGAAATCTACTTAGATGGGTAGGTTTGTAATGGCTCTTTTTTTTCCATCTGTGACAGTTGGACCTTAGGTGTGACAAATTAACATTTACCTAATCTGTTTTAGTCATTCTAAGGCTGGCACAATCACTGAATGGAATGGCCTCCCTCATCTCTGTCTTCACATGGCTTCCCAATTACAGGAATATGAGTCCACCTAAGAATGCTTAGATGTAGGCCAAAGGATTTGTCCTCTTTGAAAAGTGCTGCCCTGGAGATAAAGCTAATTCCATTTACGTTGGATTCACTTTTAATCCTAATGATTATTGCATGAGCTAATGGTAGTCTATCCATTACTTTACTTCATACTTAGATCCACCCTCACTGGTAGCTAAATGCTGGGGGAGGTCCTGCCTCAGGACCTTTGTACTTGCTGGTCCTTTAGTATGGAAATGATTTTTTTTTTCCCATGGAGTCATCACAGGACTCAGTTGCTCATGTTATTCAATTTTATTTTTAAATGTTATTTTTGTTGAGAGACTTTCTCTGTAGATCCTCTCTAAAATGGAACCAATTCCTTCACCCCTTTCATCCTCTGTCTCTTTAGTCTGTCCTGTTTTCTTCATAGCACTTTCTATGACCTGATTTTCTATGTTTATTTGTCTATCTTTATTTTTTCCTTCTAATCCTCAGATTTAAACTTCATAAGGCAACAACTTCATACATTTTCTTTACTATTCTAAGGCCTGAATCAGTAGGAACTAAACAAATATTTAATAAAAATTAAACTAATGAATGAATAAATGAGATAATGTTAGAGTCTGTATACTCTTTCAAATGTATATTTTGTATTGTACAAATACATTTAATTTCATGTAATTCATTATGTAATTGATAACTTTATATTGCTTTAGTAATTCGTTGCCTTAAATACATTTGGGTTAGAAAAAATAAAAATAGTACATCATTTGACCATCAGACAGAGAAAGTGCCAAGAAGTAAACTTACTTTTTATATCTAAGAACTCATTGTATACTCTTGATACTAATTTATGAGTGTTAGACCTTGGCAAATAGAAAGTTTCTCATTCCAAACAGCAATACTAGAGGGAGTGGCTTTAAATTTTATACTCTCTGCCAGATGACACAGGAAAATTGCTACCTGGACCATTTCAGTAGCCTCTTAGCTAGGCTTTGAGTCTGTAATTTCTTTGTTTCCAACCATTGTCCATATGCTATCATAATTAGTGTTTGAAAATGTCAAATCTGAGCCTGCCTTTCTCCTCATAAAATGCCATTTTCCTACTAAATGAAATCTAATGTTCTATGCCTAGCATTTATTGCTTCCCAAAATGTGTCTGTACCCATTATCAAACTAAATTCCAGTTACCCCAACCTTGGAATTCCATGTTCCTGAACCACAAAAGGGTTTACTCCATTTTTGTGTACTGCAAAAGTCACTTCGTTTGGTGCTTTATACATACTTTGGTAGCAAGAGTTTATTGGTAATGAGTCTGTGTTCCACTTTTTTTTTTTTTTTTTTTTTTTTTGCTTTGGCACTGTCGTCCTAGACTGTAAAGATGACCTTTTCGTCAAACTGGTTTATATTTCAAATGTAAAATGCCACATCTATCATAAACCTTCTAATTTTCTAATTTTGACTGGATAGCAATATTTTTCAGTTTATTGATAAAACTAGAATGTACGATTTGGCTGACATGCTTTCATTCCATAGGCTTTGAGGTGACACCAACTGTTTAACTATTCATCTGCTCTGTCTCTCCCAAAGGATGTGCTTTATTCTGGATGAGGGCCGGAGGCAGCCAAATTTTAATAACATTATTTAAATCAACAGATACAAATTTTATTTCATGCTATTATCCCTGCCAGGGTAACCTGGCTGCTGTAATGCTGAAACACACATGGGAATATATCAGTGGCTTAAAACAATAGTTTATATATGGCTCGGGGATAAGTCCATATGCAGGTGTTCCTTTTTGGTGACTGATATCATCCCAGGGATGATATCTTTTTTTCTTTATTGTGGTTCCACCTTCTCCAAGGACCACGTTATCATTTTCTTCTGCGTCTAGCTAGTGAAGAGGGGAAGAGGATATAAAAGCCATAGTGGTTTCTTAAAAACTTTGTTGTTGAAGTGATGCTTTCCAATGGACAAAACAGGCATATGGCCACACTAACTATAGGGAAAATGTAGTGCCTGGCTGAGTGGCTGCTTCTAAGTGAAAGTTTCATATCCAAAAGATGGAGAGAAAGGTTTGGTTGTATGACTGCCTGTTTCTGCCATTGTTAGGAACTGTGGGTTTGAAAGGTAGAAGTTATCTAGTGGTTTGATAAATGGGGAGATAAGGCTTAATTACCTGAATAAATAATAGGAAAATATGTATCATAGTCAATTCTTTATTAAGAAAAATATGGTAATAATGATGTTATAATTCTAAAAATGAATCAAGGTAGGTATATTTCATGGGTACTTAAGTACACAATAAGTACAAGCTATGGTAAATTTTTATGGTGCATTTTATTGATTTTTTCATTGTGATAACCATGCTGATTCCTTTCACAACATATGAATGGGGGAATAAATGCTAACAACAGTGTTTTGCTGATAAGTGTTCAATTTGAGTCAGAGAATTCAAATATACTTGTTTTGGGGACAAGATTGGCACAAAACTTGATGCAGCCCAAGAGTGAGCAAAGATCAGATCACAAGTGTGTGATGGCATAAATCAATTTCGTTTTTCATTGTCATGATATTGACACTTCTCCCAAACACTTGCAGGGATGAATAGCTCTATTTTGAAAATTCTACAGGCAGAATGTGAAGGAAATCTAATCAGTATTCTCATTATTGAACAAGTTTTCTGAGTGTCTGCTGTATTAGGAAATATTTGCAAGATAGAATACTCATTTTTAAAATGTATTTTTCTTTCATAGGTTAGAAATGAAGTTAATATTGGGTCATGAAAAGGTGTTCTATTAGTACGCGCTGACTTTTTAGTTTTAACATCGCCATTATGTAGTTTGACTTTAATTTAATATTTTATAAGTTGGTTCATTGTTAGAAATGGAATAAAATTATTTTCTGTGTAACACTTAGTAGATACTCAAGTAACTGTATATTTATATCTTTTGTCAATATTTAAGCATTTAAAAGAAGTAATTTATTCTTGAGCCTGGCATTTTACACCACCCCAAAACATACACAAAAAGATTTACAGGCAATAGTTTTGTGTGTGTGTGTGTGTGTGTGTGTGTGTGTGTAAGCTCTCTGTATATGTGTGTGTGTGTATATATATATATGTGTGTGTGTATATATATATATGTCTGTGTGTATTACATGGTGTATATAATATATATAATTCAAAATATGTATATATAATTTGTATTAGTGTCTCAATTTGTTTTTAAATGGCATGTCTTCTTATGACAGAAACAATTAATATTTGCATAATACTTTATAAAATACTTACTGTAATCCTCAAAAAATCCTATTGGTAAAATAGCATTAACTTCATATTCCGGATGAGAAAACTTAGGTTCCAAGTAATTAAATACTTTGTTTCTGATTAAACACCATGTGGAATTAAACCCAGTTTGCTGCAGACTTTTCTTGCTGCAATACGTCAGGCTGCCTGTTAAAAATAGGGTATAAGTATTGATTGTACTCCAAATTGAATATGAACATCAGAATTGGAAAAAATGACGGGAGAGGAAAAGTAAACTTGTTTAATGACACTTAGGTCACTTTAATGACTTTAAGGTTTTTGATCAGCCGAAGTTTGGAACATGATGCTCCATAACAAGGAGAAGCATCCTGTCTTGTTTTTTGTGAAGAATTAAATTCATGAAATTAGTTAGATGAAAGAAAATATAACAGAAAGGAGCTGGCATGGAAAAATCTTATGCACACTGGCTGTAAGTTGGATATTTTACCTTTTTCTTCATTTCTTTTCTAAATCTAACATCAGGATTCCCTTAAACTACTCTTTTTGGAAGAGAAATCGGTATGTATGTACATGCAAATGAGTCAAAAGAACTTCTAAATGCCTTTAGCTTCCATTAATATGACATTAATAATTCATGATGAAGATATTTTAATTGTTAGTGGTTTTGCTTGTGGTTGCGAGCCAGGCGAATTCAATCCTATTACTATACCTATAATGTGTAGCAGTTTTGTTTAATGATATGTATTAATATGGCAGAGGACTGCTTGAATTGAGTCAGAGAAATGGCTGTTGGCAAGCACTGAAAATTTAGAAGACTTCAAACTTTTGTATGTCTCTTAACTAGCATTCCAAATTATCTTCAGGAAAATCACCTTTTAAGGAATGTTTGCAAAAATCCAATAATCTTATAGATAATATGGTCTTATATGTAACGAATCTGAAAGATTACACCAAAAAATCTGATAGAACCAATAACAAATTCAGCAAAGTTGCAAGATATAAAACCAATATGTGCACATGAGTTGTGTTTCTATACATTAGTAATGAATAATCCAAAAAGGAAACTAAGAAAACATTCCACTTAAAATGGCATCAAAAAAACAAAACAAAACAAAACAAAACTTGGGGATTAATCAAGGATGTGAAATATTTGTATGCTGAAAACTACAGAATGTTGCTGGAAGAAATTAAAGACCTATATAAGTGAAAAGCATCCTATGTTCATAAATTGGAAGACTTAATATTGTTTAGATATCAGTATTACTCAAAGTGATGGACAGATTCAATGCTATCCTTTTGAAAATTCAAATGACATTTTTTTTGCACAAACATAAAAATCCATCCTAAAATTCATAGGAAATGTCGTGGGATCCAGAATAGCCCAAACAGTCTTGAAAAAGAACATAGTTGAAGGAGTCACACTTTCCTGATTTCAGAACTTACTACGGAGCTCCAGTAGTCAAACACTATGATATAGACGTAAAGAAGGACAAATAAACAAACAATAGAGAACCCAGAAATAAACTCTAGAATATATGGTCAAATAATTTGCAACATAGCTGCCAAGATTATTCACTGAAGATGTGACAGTCTTCCACAAATTGTATTGGGAAAACTGGATACCACGTGCCAAAGAATGAAGTTAGATCTTACATTACACCATATGCAGAAATTAACTTAAAATGGATAAAAACAAAAACAAAAACAAAAAACAAACAACTAAGCATGAAAGCCCAAACTGTAAAATTCTCATAAGAAAACATAAGGGTAAAACTTCGTTACCTGGATTTAGTGACAGAATTTCTTGGCTATGACATTAAAAACACAGTCAACAAAAGAAAAATGATATCAATTGGACTACATCAAAATTAAAAACTGTGTACATGAAAGGACACTATCAGAGTTAAACAAACAAACTCCCATGCCAGAACTCCTGGCATGGGAGAAACTACTTACAAATCATATATCTAAAAATGAATTAATATCCAAGATATGTAAAGAAGTCCAACAGCTCAGTAATAAAAAACAGACAACCCAGTTCAAAAATAGACAAAGGAGTTTGAATAGACATTTCTCCAAAGCATGTATACAGATGGCCAATGAGCCCATGAAAAGATGCTCATCATCACTGATCATTAGGGAAATGCAAATAAAATCCAAATGAGATACCACTTTACATCTTTAGGATGGCTATGTTAAAAAAGGAAATTAAGGGGCACCTGGGTGGCTTAGTCAGTTAAGCATCTGACTGTTTATTTTGGCTCATGTCATGATGCACAGTTCATGAGTTCAAGCCCTATATCGGGTTCTGCACTGACAGCATGGACCTTGCTTGGGATTCTCTCTCTCCCTCTATCCCTTCCCCTTCCTCCCCCCTCTCTTTCTCCATCTGTATCTCAAAATTAAAAAGAAAGAAATTGTTGGTGAGGATGTGGAATCATTGGAACCCTTCTTGTACATTCATGGTGGAAATATAAAATGGTGTAGCCTCTGTGGAAAATGGCATGGCAGTTCCTCAAAATACTAAACATAGAATTATCATCTGACCCAGCAATGCCACTATTTGATGAACACACAAAAGAACTGAAAGTAGAAACTCCAACAGATATTTGTCCACTCATGTTTATAACAGCATCATTCACAATAACAAAGATAGAAATACCTCATAAATTCATTGAAAGCTGAATGGATACACAAGATACAGTGTATACATAAAATGGAATATTATTTAGCCTTAAAAAGGAATGAGATTCTGATGCATGTTATCTCAGTGGACCTTGAAGCGTGTGAAGTGAGCCAGATAGAAAAGGACAAATGTTGTTTGATTCCACTTACATGAGCTATCTAGAGCATCTGAATTCCTAGAGACGGAAAGTGGAACAGTAGTTCCATGGGCTGGAGGAGAAGGGAATGGGGAGTTACTGTTTAATGGGCGAGTAGTTTCAGTTGGGCAATCTGAAAATTTGTGGCGATGGATTGAGGTAATGGTTGCACAACACTGTGAATGTACTTAATGCCACTGAGTTGTGCCCTTAAATTTGGTGAAAATGGTTAACGTTTTGTGTTTATTTTACCACAAGGAAAAATCCTATACGCTTCCGTGTAAACTCTTAGAATATACTTGGATTTATTGATGCTGAATGGGGGGGTTTCATAATGTGAATGGAAATGGAAGCAGTTGTTTTCCCTTGTCAATTTGTATATTTGTTGTCAGCGTGTTTATATGTCCCAGATTATCCTATAACATATTTTCAAGACTTTTAGTCTTTTGGTTTAAGAACGAAACACTTAATTTACTCCAAAAAGAATTATTTATCTTTGTCAGCACTTACTATAAAATGTATTAGTAACAAACGGTTTAATTTAAAATATTAATTTGTGAGCTTGACAACGTTCTAATGCCATTGTGTACAGACAATCCTCAATATTGTTTAGCGTCTTTTGGACTTTGGGTGATTAGAAACAGTTTTTAGCAAAAGCTGTTATTTTCCTTATGCCACATAATACTGTTAGTATTTGACCTTGCTTTAGTAATAGTGAAATGTTGGTGTGGGGATACTGGAGAGGATTTCCAAACATTACAGAAAGAGTGAGAATGCCTATCTAGATTCTTCTTCCAAGAGAGACTTAGGGATGCTTTTGGAAAGACTCAATAGAGACATGCGTTTACTCCCATTGCTTGTTTTCTATGTTGTTAATTAGAATTTAAGGTAGAAATTGATTCTGAGAGATATCAAGGCAGTCACTTGAAATATAGATTTGGCAATAAGGAGGTTGGTAGGTAATTACTGCTCTTTGAACTAGAGTCATTATTGTGATTGTGAAAATTTTTTACTTTGTAGGTTGTTCATCACCTTTCTCCCTTAGTGCTTTTTAGAGCATGATCAGTTATTACTGTACTGACAAGTATTAGTCTGGTAGTAATTTATCATAGGCTGACAAGTGCCAAAATTCATCTTCACATATGTATCTACTGAAGCAGACAAACACTGTTTTCATCTCTGCAACTATCTACAGTTTATTGTGATATATTATTTTGGCTTACAAGGTCACAGGCGAATTATACGTAGTTGCTCCTTCAAATTAAAACATAATTGTAAATAATTTTGCATCTCTTTAAATCGCTGTAATAATCCTGTAGATTTTATATTTAAGATATTGAGGTCATGTTTAGTAAGTTTAATATTAAAATGAAGATTTCAAAAATATGTTATTGTATTAATTTAAATTAAGCAATATTTTTGAATGAAGAAGAGTAATTTGCATGGGATCATTATATAAATGGTCCTATTAATACCAGGGAAATAATGTCAAGAGATCATTTCTGGTTCAAGTCAATTATACTACATTTTAATTGAAAAATAAAAGCTGTTCATTGTGTACTGAGGTAGCACTCCTGACATATCATATAAATGACCCCATTAATGCAAGAGAAATAAGGTCAGGAGAGACATTTTTACAGAAGTCAATTATGTTACATTTTAATTGAAAAATAAAAGCTGCTTTTATTCACAGGGGGCACCGCTGACATTCCATCATATTCCATAGCCTCCTAATATTGCAGTAGCTGCCTAACCGATCTCTCAGTTCTCCTCATTATACAAAGGGATCTTTTTACCACATTAATTAGGTCATGTCTTCCTTACTTACCCCTTTCTGAGGACTCTTCATATTAGTTAGGAAAAAGTCCCAACACTGAACGCAGCCAACAAAGCCCTGTGTGATCTGGCCCCTGCCTACTTCTTGACCTTAGCTCATACCAGTCCGCCTCATTGATACACTCCATTCATGCTTGTTTTTGTTGTCTTCACCTGTTATTCCTATTAGCAGGAACAGTCTTCTTTCTTTTTGTATGTCTGACTCCTTTATGCCATTTAGTCTTAGCCGAAAGGTCTCATCTTTGGAAGAATCCTTCCAGACTACCCTGTCATTTTCTATCATTCTCTGTCCCATCCACCTATCATGTTTTCTTTGTATTCATCATGTTATCAGAAGTTATCTTGCTTGCTTGTCTAATTTTTCTTTCAGTTAGCTTCCTCAGCGAGAACTTTTTTGATTCTAGGGACTTTGTTCATTGGCTTCACTAACTTCAGTAACTAGGATGGTGCCTAGCAAATGGTTGATGATAAATGAACATCAGTGGTAGAAATATATGGCATTTTATTCGTCAATATGTGATTATAGATTGCTGGTTAGGGTCTCATTCGTCTTGCTTGGTTAAGCCAATGACAAACTTGTAGGACAACTAATCAGGTTGGGCATGGGAACAGATAGCATAAAAGACATTTCAGGGGTGCCTGGGTACATCACTCGGTTAAGCCTCCATTTCTTGGTTTTGGCTCAAATCATGATCTCGCAATTTCATGAGCTCGAGCCCCGCATTGGACTCTGCACTGGCAGCATGGAGCCTGCTAGGGTTTCTCACTCTCTCTCCCCCGCTCTCCCTCCCTCCCTCTCCCTCTCTCCCTGTCCCTCCCCCCTCCCTGCCCCTCCCCCACTCACAATCTCTCTCTCTCTCTCTCTCTCTCTCTCTCTCAGAAAATAAATAAATAAATGTAACTTAAAACATTTCAAACCTTTGATGTGAAGTCTGGAAGGAGCTCAGAGATAAATTTCTTATGGCTCATACTTCATTATAAATCCGAGTTTATGTCCTTTCTCAGGAGACCTGGCAGCCCTGGGGCCACCTGATGCAATGGCCTCATTTTACTAGTGCTGGACAGTGAGAGGGTGTACATGCTCTCCCATTTCTAGCAGTCCTCCATCATTCCATACTTTATGTAATTCTGGTTGTAGACCCTGTGACTCCAGTCACATATGGAATCTGACTCTGTGATCTCACCTGAAAATCTATCTATACGTCACTCGACGGGGTGAACCAGCCACATTTAAAACTATCATCATCGTGTGTACGTGTGTGCACATTACTTTGGCATTTTCTGGGAAGTGAACCTATCATTATCTAAGGGAATCCGTGACCTCGGTAAAGATGAAACATTCTTGGACTAGATGATTATAGAATTTCTTTGCATTCTAGAAGTCTATAATTTTGAGACTTCTGAGTGTGTCTTTTCTTCAGACTTCATGGAGAGTATAATGGATCTATCCCTGGATGAGCAGATTATGAACTGGGCCAGAGTCTTCCCCTCAGTCGCTTTAAGAAATCTCCAGAAAGACCAAATAGGTTTATGGTAAAAGATGGAATTAAACAGACCCTGAAAAAAAGAAAGCAACATTGTGAAAGTCACAGGGGGAAATGAGACTTGTAAATAACTCTGATGTGAGTTGATGACCTAAGTGTACTCCAAAGAAGGAGTGAAAAGAAAAAGACATTGCAGTCAGGTGGGTGACAGAAATAATGCCTGGAGATCATGACATATGTACTACATTTTAGAGAAGGGCTTTGACAGGCAGAAATAGGGAAGAATGGCATTCCAGGCAAAACACCAGGGCACAGCACCAGTAAGAGAAGAAAGAAGAGCAAGACCTCTTCAAGGTATAGCAAATCATCTAATCTGATGATTAGATTTTGGTCTCAAAATAGAGGTCCAAAAAATAGTAATGACAAGTGTATGAAGTATCATGCTAGGAACTGAGGAGACCTAGATTAAAAGGTATGCATTTAAAAATATAATAGATTCTACCAAATTATTTCCCAAAATGATTGTAATGGTTCCTATCCCCTACCTCAAGAATCTATTTTTCAACCAATGCAAATAACCTTCAGTTTATTTTGTAGTATACCACTCTGTCTCTTCTTCGTATAATTTATAAGTTATTCTCGCCAGTTCATTCACCAAATATTTAGTGCATCCTTCCTATGTGGTAAGACTCTGATTGGCACTGGGAAACCAAATAGCCTCTCTAGTTTGAAAGAACGTAAGGATAATGGGAGAGATCTGCAGTTCCTCTAAAATCTAGACCTTTCTGTCTATCTTCTGTCTTCCATAGAACTTGCAGTCATGAGAAAGTTACCCTCTGTGGCAACTCAGGATGGGAAATGTTTGCACTCAGAGGTGAAGAAGGGGAGAGAAAGCTTCTTGCATCTCAGATTTTTCCTGAAGATAGTAAGATTTTAACAAATCTGACAATTGAATAGTTCTGTTGAACACTGTGTGATAATGCCAATTTGATTTCACTCATTATTGAGTGGACCGTGTCCCTTCTTTTTAACAGAAGGTATTTTAGGAGAAAATGGTCCTGGGTGACAGTAATGTTTCTTTTACTTATTCCCTAATTTATCTTAGATAAGTTGTCTAATATCTGGATGTCTGTATCTCCCCATATGTATCAAGGGGATGAGAATGGTTACTTTGAGGAATTTCTGTAAGAATTATGGAAAATAATGAGTAGAGTGAAAAAACATAATACAAACACAAAATAGAAATATATTTTCATTTTTTTTTAATTTTAAATTTTTTGTTGGTAAAGCAACTTTTATTTTTAAGGGCAACCCTAGTCAGTGGCAGTTTTGTTTTCTGAGCCTAATTGCAGACCAGTGTTTTCACTTAAAAAAAAAAATGTTTATTTATGGGGAGAGAGAGAGAGAGAGGGGGAGGGAGGGAGGGAGGGAGGGAGAGCATGAGAGACAGCAAGACGGGTAGGAGAAGAGAGAAAGGGAGAGAGAGAATCCTATGCAGGTCCCGCGCTGTCAGCACAGATGCTGACAAAGGGCTCGATGTCATGAACCGTGAGATCATGACCTGAATCAATATCAGTAGTTGGACACTTAACTGACTGAGACATCGAGGCACCTCACAATGTTTTCATTTATAATTAATCCATTGCTCCCTAATTTTTTGTAACAGCTTTACTGAGCTATAATTCACACACCCATACAATTCACCCGCTGGAAGTGTACAACTCAGTGGTTTTTACTATATTCACAGGATTGTTGCAACCGTGACAACCACTTTTTGAACACTTTTGTCACCCCCCCCCAAAAAGAAATAGCATACCTACTAACAGTCACCACCCTCCCGCCCCAATTATTCCATCCCCCAAGCCCTAGGCAACGATTAATCTACTTATTGTCTCTATGGATTTGTGTATTCTAGACATTTTGTATAAAGGGAATCTTAGAATATATGTTCTTAGTGTTTGGCTTCTGTTCTTATTTTAAGTTTCTATTTAAATTCTAGTTAGTTGTCATGTATGGTAAAACTGGTTTCAGGTGTAGAACTTAGTGATTCATCACTTACATATAACACCCAGTGCAATGACATGGATGGAACTGGAGGGTATTATGCTAGAGGAAATAAGTCAGTCAGAGAAAGACAAATGCCTTATGATTTCACTCATATGTGGAATTTAAGAAATGAAACAGATGAACATAGGGGAAGGGAAAAACAAATATTCTTTTTAAAATGTGGTGTTATTCAGCTTTATTTCCAATTACATTTATTTTCCTGTTTCAATTTTTTTTCATAATCTCTATTTTATTTCCCAATCAGTAGCATCCCGTGGACTACAATTCTGAGTGGGAAACTAGTAGAATCCTTAAGCAATATATTACATTAGGCTGTCAGAGTCTTCTTTGTGTGTGCAAACACTGTCTCCCGAGTTAAACATAAGATCCAGTAATCAGCATGAAATTCATTAAGCTCAAGCGTGTATTTTCTGCAGTTGCACCTCTCTGTAATTAAAAAAAAAGGCTTTTGAAATTTTGTGTGTCTCACTTTCTCAGTTTTGTTCAATTAGATATGTGACCTACGAATGTATAAAAAATAAACAAATTCCTAACAAATCACTTCAAGGAATGATGAATCTATTCAATTGAATTTCTCTAATGGAGATGATTTTTGTAGAGAAATGAATGCATAAACAGAACAAGCAATTTTGTAGTAACTGCACCCTCCCAGGCCCATGCTGACAAGTATGCCTCATAGTGGTTGCAGGTGTAAGGATTAAGAGAGGTAAGAAGTGGGGAACATACTGCATGAAATCAGAATAAACACTGAATATAAAAACGTCTCTAACTGAGAAAGGGGAATGAGAAAGAGAACAGTAAATCTTAAGTCCATTATTAGTTTCACATTCTGTCTTAAAGATTAAGCATTCACTGGCTGGATTACTTCTGTAGTGTTGTGCCAGGGGAACCCAGAGAAAAATTAGAAACGATCCTTGCCTTCAAGCAACTTTCAGTGTAACTCGGAAGTCACGACTAACCAAACTGGAGGCCTGAAATAAAACTGTATATGAAGTAGTAAATTGCCTTTGCTAGTGTGTGAGTGCTGTGGAAATCTCTGAGAGAAACCAACGAGGGCGTCAGTGGAAAATAGGAAACCAAACCAGAGGTAGGAGTTGAGCTGAAACTTAAAGGTGTTTAGAATTGGATGGGATAAAAGCGGGGGCATGGGGTTCGACTTGGGGGGAGCATTCCTGGCTCTGAGAGAGATGAGAGGGTGTTTGTTTAGAAGTAGGGAAGGGAGATGGATGGTCATAGGAAACTTAGGGTTTGAGGGAAACAGGGCAATTTATTCAACTTTTCACTTTGTATGTCTATATTATTTATGGACACCTGTTTGGGGCTGTTGCTCCGGCCTTGATAAACTGGGAGAGACAGGATGGGTGCAGACCTTATGGCCCTTATTCCTGCTACTTTTGCTCCCGCTAAAAGTAGTAACAGCCACCCATTATGGAAACCTTACTGTAGTTCAGTCACTGTGCAGAGCTCTCGTTTATTATGTGTTGTCCTCATTGGAATGCCTTTGTGAGAGCAGGATGCAGAAGAGGAAATGGGGAGTTTGTCTGATTCCCAAGTTGGAGATCCCCATCTTTATTCACTGACACTTAAGGGGCTTGTTCTATTATTTCAGGAAGTCAGGGAGCTAGGCCATTGAATAATAATGGGTCAGGTGCCATAATGTGAAAATTTATTTGGTTAAGTATCATAGGGTATAATAGAAGTCTGTATTCAATTAGATGAGTGGGAGAAAGCTGAATTCTCAAAGGTCATGGAGGACAAGCCTGTAGGGGTAGAATGGAATACAAAAGGAATGGATGTAGTACCCTGCTGGCAGCACACTGAATGTAAATGCCCCTTCTATCTTGGAGCCCTGTGAGCTCTGGAAGCTCATCACCTCACCCGTCTCAATACCACTTTAGTCATCTGCCTTATGGATGTGCTTATAGGACCTACGTAACTTTTATAGCTTACATAATTGTGGGACCCACGTAACTTATTTTTGCATCAGACACTGCCCTGGTCCCTAAAGAGTTAAAAGGCATAGCCAGTGTTTTGTAAGAGCTCACAGTTTAAGTGAGGGAGCTGTCTTAATTTGGGTTTTCTCACAACAAAGCCTGATACAAAACCTTAATTTCTGGTAATTTATTTGAAAGCAGACTCAGGAACTTGTGAGGGAAGGAAGGAAGAAAAGCTAATAGAGAGAACATTGTTGAGCTGATTACTGTTAACTGAACCTCAGCACTTGCCAGGGATGCTCTGAGGAACCTTGTAGAATTCCCCTCAGAAACATATCCCTGAAGGACAACTTATTTTTTTCTACCCCTCCTTGTGTCTACTGAGAGTCACTTCCTGGGTCTTAAGCCTTTTGCTTCCGGGTCCTTAAGTAGAAAACAGGGGCTGCAGCTGGAGTTAGAGATGGATTCAGGGAAGGTGGTACAAGACACGGAGCCACTGCTATTCAAAAGAAACAAACAAACAAAAAAGGCAGAAAATAAGAAAGTAGGAACAGAACAACACATTCTGGAGGGGCTTGGGAGCTGGGCTAAAAGTCTGGAATGTGTATGTCTCCACGTTTTCTCCTACGTTTCCTGAATCATATGACTGGTTATGAATGAGGTTACCTCTTCACTGTGAGTTGAAATGGTGAATTGTAAATTTCCTGTTAACGAGGTCTAATGGGGTCCTGAAGATGACTCCATGTAACAAAGAGTTATCGCCGGACTTCAACCCAGGGATCATGTGTGTAGTGATATAGGGCACATTACTTCCCACCAGATTCTCTCCCGTGCTGTCTTTGGGTCACTTAATCATAAATAGAAAGCTGGGAAAATGTGGATTGGGCAGGGAACAGCACATGTTTTAATATATGCTTCATTTTGTCCATAGGCATGGTCTCTGCTTTTTTACAGATGCCTTGGAATGCTGTCAGGCTTTCTTCAGTTATCCAGAAAATTAAACGTTGAGTCAGTGATTGTCCTTGGAGCATTCCTCTATCCATCAGTAGATCTATTGATTTTTTCATTTGTTTCCCTACTTGATCCACATGGCATTACTATTCTGTATTTTTTAGGAGCTTTTTAAACTAAATGAAGAAGACATAATATTCGAATTAGGTGAGCTTGTCCACAGGGTTATTTAACTAGTATTAAAGATTTTTGTAGGTCTCTTATAATCTTTGCATGCTTTTGGTTTGTAATGACTTCACTGTTATCAAACGTCATACTCAAGTAATGTTTTTTTTTTTCCTTCTGACCTAGTAGACATTCACATGTAGCTTTGTGCACTGTGTTTTTGTAGAAGCAAGTATAAACTGATGAAATTTATGATTTAATAAGGAAACAAGCTTTGAAGCTGCTGAAATAGGTTGTACTCAGCTTTATTTCTAATATGAAAAGCCTAGGTTAATGTTTGTGAAATATTTAAAAACGTTTCTTTCTGATCAGGACTGAGTTTCTTGTCTAGCCAATATAGTGAGATAATTCTTTCTTCTGTGGAACCAATGGATTTTAATAATCGTTATTTAATATGAAAATATTACCAAGATCTAATTTATGTACTGAGTACTGCTGTAAAAAATGTAGTCAATGAAAAACAAGGCCAGTAGCAATAGAACATTAATAAGCTGTTGGATTTTCTTCAGTTACCGCAACTGAATGATAGGTAGTAAGACCTTTAATATTTGCAGTAACAATTGCATTCTTCTTTTCCCTAGATTAAGCTTGCTGATTACATTGCGTGAAGGAAAATTAATTAGTTTGCTCCAGTGGAGCAGTTAATGTAGCCCGAGTGTAACCCATACCCGGTTTCCCTCTGTACCCAACTGATTTGCACTCCTTCTACCTTTAAATACACCACATTTTCTTGATCGCTTTCCAACTTGGAAAACTGTTTAATTAACAGTTAATACTATTTAGAAAGTATAGTGCTAAGGACAAGAACATGTTATTTGAACCATAGTTATTTTAGGGCTATTTAATTTTTTTTTTTTAATTTGAGTACATTTGACACACGATGTTGCATTAGTTCCAACGTAGTACGACTTAGTGATATGCTAAGTTTATATACTATGCCATGTTCACAACTGTAGCTGCCATCTGTTCCATTACATTGCTCTTATAGTACCACTGACTGTATTCCTTATGCTCTGCTTTTTACTCCTGTGACTTACTCATTCTGTAACTGTAGGGCTATTTAAATGTAACTAATATTTTATACTCAGCAGTCAAAATACTGCATACTTTTTTAAAATTTTTGCAGTTAAGAATTAACTAGCGATGTGCAAATATCACTGTGTTGTAAGACACTTACTGCTCATCAGAGAACATACGCTATTCTGCCTAAGTGCCGTGGGGCTTAGTTTGAGTAAGCATATTATCTGCCCTCTGGGAGCTTCCATCTATTAGAACTTAGGAGATATTCCAAAGAATCGGAACTGCAAAGGTTCAGAATGCAGCTATGTGAATTAATGGAACCATTTATTTTTATTTAAAAGCAGTATGTGTTTACTTTCATGTTCTCCTTTAAAATAAAGTTTTATTCATATTACAGTTAGAACTTTTTTTTTCCTCATCTTTAATGATCACTGTCTAAAGACATAATTTTTAGAAGAAGGGATTACTGTCAAATGCAGCCCTTGGTTTACCTTACCCATTGGTAACTTAATAAAGGGAGACTTTCCCTACCTAGAGCTTTCCTACACACTAGAACCTGTGGGGGCCGTACCCGGTGTCATTGCAAGTCAACATTTCCTAATCAACACCAACTAGATTTTGTTGTGACCAAATATTATTGAGCCCCAGCAAGACAAATATCTGAAAAGAGCAGGCCTTATGTAGTCATCCTGTAGAATGAAAAATACAATAGTAACCTTCAGTTTCCCATATCAAAATAATGAAATAATTTGATTACTTTTGTCAAAAACATTATGACATTTCACTTCCTGAGATACCTACATAGTAGTCATATATACTACTGAGAGGTAATTGTCACAGGATGAGTTAGAAATCCATGGTCTAGTCCTACATTTAAAAAAATTGTTGATTGGTTGTATATTTCATAAAAAGATTTCTCCACTTTACAAGAAATGATATTGACCAAATGATTTCCAAATTAGCTTGAACTTCATAATTTTCGTTTTCTATACATATCTCACCATTTTATCATACTAGCTAGACAAATTTTAAATTTAAACTTGAAGCTTCTGCAGGAAATACAAGGAGGACCTACACCCTAAAACGTTTGTGACTTCAAGTAGATGCCAGTAGTATTGGGCATCAGTAAAATACTATGTAAATGCATATTCTGTACACCTACGTGCTAGAGTGTTGATAGGAGATTTACTAACAGATAAATACTTATCTGCCAGTGCAACAAAGTATAATTGAGCTTTCGTTTTTAAGTTATTGCAACTAAGTGGTATACAAAGAAAAAAGATACTGTTGTTATCCTCATGGGAGAAAATAGATGCATAATCAGTTCTTTTTTTTTAAGTTTTTGTTTATTTATTTAAAGAGAGGGAGAGAGCTTAAGTGGGGGAGGGGCAGAGAGAGAGAATGGGAGACAGAATCCAAAGCAGGTTCTGAGCTTTGAGCAGAGAACCTGATGAGGGGCTCGAAATCACAAATCGTGAGATCATGACCTGAGCTGAAACAAGAGTCAGACGCTTAACCGACTCAACCGCCCTGGTGCCCCCATAATCAATTCTTTATCAGTGTGATAAATAGTGAAAAAACATATATGCTTTTGGGTGTCAAGAGTGTTTTTCAGGCAGATGATGCCTTGAACCAAGATAGATACTCTCAGAAGTTTTGAAGGGGTGGTGGAAACTTAGCTGACATTTAAAGGAGCGCGTGAACAGGATGTTTCAAGCAGAGAAGGCATAATGTACAGAGGCCTGGAGGTACAAGAAAATATATTACTTTTGGGAAAACACTTAGGAAGAATGATACACAGAAGAGGCTACAATAGTAGTGGGAGTTGCATACACAATGATTTAATGGCTACTTAGGAGTCTTGTGAATGGTTGTGTTCTTGTTCTTTAAAGTTTTTAATGTTTATGTATTTTTGAGAGAGAGAGAGAGAGAGAGACAGAGAGACAGAGAGAGAGAGAGAGAGAGTGCATGAGGGGGGGAAGGGGAGAGGGAGACCACAGAATCTGAAGCAGGCTCCAGGCTCTGAGCTGTCAGCACAGAGCCCGATGCGGGGCTCAAACTCAAAAACTGCGAGATCATGACCTGAGCCAAAGTCAGTTGCTTAACCGACTGAGCCACCCAGGCGCCCCTGGTTATTTGTTTTCTAAATTTAATGTGTGGTTCCTGTAACTTCAAAAAAAAGTAACAGTATGCATGATACCAAGTGTAAATTAGACACACATTGACCTCACATAATACAGATTTGCCTTGAAGGATTTTTGTATGTTTGTATCTTCAGTGAGTTCTTTATTGAGCTTGGTGACCTAAATTAAAAGCTTGTTTAGTAGAAAGGCAGGTTTGTGACTGGTTGTGAGGGTCCCATCAGATTCAGGATATTCTTTCACTGTGGGACCTACTACTTTGAGAAAGTCTTTATTTCTGTTTGTGTATGACAGTGACCCAGGGTCTAGGATATCAAGGGATAAGGTGGTAAAATGTCATGGCCTATCATAAAAATTTTTCACCTTGATTTGATATATCCTCCCAGATTAGCATGACATGCAGAATTGAAAATCAGTCCTTTGCTAATTTTATTCAAGTTCTTGATCACTCAGCAAAACAAAACCTGTGATCACTTACAAATTATAATGAAAATAGTTAAGAGCTGCCAAGCACTTAGCATCTAGCAGGTAAGTCCTGTCCTGAATGCTTTTACATAGATAAACTCACTTCATTTTCAAAACAATTTTATCATATGGATACAGTTACCACCATTTTACGGATGAAGAAAGCCAAGCACAGTAGAACTTACTCAAGGTCACAGCTTCTAAGATAGGATTCAGCTAGAATTTAGCTAGGATTCAGACCCAGCCAGTGTATCTCAAGAGTTGAGACTCAGCACTCTACCCTTATTGCTAACGAGCTCTTTATTATTTATGATAGGCCAAATCTCTGGGTCACAACCCACCAAATAGAATTTAACAGGGCTTAGTATCCTCTTAATTGCTTTCTTTATGTTATAATGGTTTCTTATTTAATGTTATCCACATGTGCTACGTTCTCAGTGATAGAAACATGAATAAGTCTTGGTTCTTTCTCTTCCAGAAAAGGAAGATTAGCATACTGTATGACAAGTATTCTTAAAAATGCTAAATCAACACAAACGATGCACAATATGGTACAGTGCAGTGCAGTGTATTGTAGTGTAGTGTAATACGAGACTGTATCTCAACTGGAGGAAGTGAAAGTTTAAGTCTCCTTTATACTGGCCGAGGATACTCAAGAATCTATGTTGAGTTCCCCATGTCAGATTTTAAGAGAGGCATTGACAGGCTGTAGAACAGTGACAGCTGTGAGAAGAGTGTGAACCCAAGCTTTGTTAGAGTTTGCACTGTGCCAGGCTGCGGATGAAGAGAATGGGGGGGAGGGGTTGTGGTGGCCAACAGAAGAATTAAGTCAGTATAAAAATCAAATTTCTAAGGTAGACTCAATGCAAAATGGGATGAGATCTGGAAAAAGCACAACTTACATAAATGTTAAATGAATACCTCCTCTGGGCGAAGGGTTTTGTTGTGCCTTGGTGAATTTAATGATGAAACCGGAAAAGGTCTGAGTCTTAGTGTTTACTTTCCTTTGAGGAATACTAGCAAAACTAGGATTGGTAATTAATAGTTTAATTTCAATTTTGGTGAATACTGCAAAGGTAAATTTAGGGTACTGTAAAAGTAGAAAATAGGGAGCATTATTCTCCTGGAGGGAATAAGATAACAGGAAAGTCTTCTCTGAGGAGGTGATATTTAAACAAAGATCTAAAGGATGAGTTTTGGTAGGAGCTTGTCATGTAGCAGGGGAGAGTGGATTCTTGATGAGAGGGGCGGGGCGTTCCAGGTGGGGCTGGAAAGGTATTCTAGGCAGAGAGAATCCTGAGCTTGAGGAAATGTTAGGAAATTAAAAACAGGTTTGGGTGACTGGAATGGCAACCACCACTGGAACAGTGGTGACGGATTAGGACCCTGGGGTCCATGAAGTCCAGAGCAAGTCATATTCAGTTTTGATCAGCAGTGACAATAGAGAGAATCAAGACATGATTTAGTAGGCAGTGTAGAAGAGATTGTTCTATTCTGTACCTTAACAATTTTTTTTTTCCTAAGTTCGTTTGTTTGTTTTGAGAGACAGAGCATGAGTGAGGAAGGGGCAGAGAAAAGGGAGAATATCAAGCAGGCTCCTCACTGTAAGCACAAACTGGGACACGGGGCTTGAATTTAACCAACCATGACATCATGACCTGAGCTGAAACGAAGAGTCGGGCGCTTGACCAACTGAGCCACCCAGGCGCCCCTGTATTTTAACTGTTTTTAATAAGAATATTCTTAGTTGCATTCTAAATATTAAATGGTTTGTGTACTGTGTGTTATACGTAAGTGATGAATCACTGGGTTCTACTGAAAACAATAGTACACTGTATGTTAACTAATTGAATTTAAATGAATGAATGAATGAATGAATGAATGTTAGCTGGTTTGCCATATGTTTAAGAAGGCAAAGTATATTGGTGAAAATCGAGGAGCTCTGAGAATTAGCATGTTTATTCAGGAATGCCTCTCTATATATTAATAGTACCTTAGTTTCCCCAATTTCCTCCTAAATGCTATGGTCAAAATCATATTATCTTCCTATTCTTTCTTTGCTCCCCTTCCCTGTATCATA
Organism: Acinonyx jubatus; assembly: GCF_027475565.1. Lineage (NCBI taxonomy): Eukaryota > Metazoa > Chordata > Mammalia > Carnivora > Felidae > Acinonyx > Acinonyx jubatus. The sequence goes on along the minus strand of NC_069389.1, from coordinate 27,794,929 downwards.
TGAGCATGTCTGTGAGCTTCTCTAGGTTTCTCAAACCCGGCACATGGAAGAAACATAGGTATTTGATTTATAGCACCTTATTATAAATTAACATAGAGAATATCATGTTGTTAAAGACCATACCAGGTAAGTATTATGTGATTTCTTTTTTTTTTTTAATGTTTATTTATTATGAGAGAGAGAGAGAGAGAGAGAGAGAGATACAGCATGAGTGAGGAAGGGCAGAGAGACAGAGACAGAGGACCTGAAGCAGGGTCTGTGCTGACAGCAGCGAGCCCGATGTGGGGCTCGAACTCAGGAAATCACAACCTAAGTCCAGGTCAGACGCTTAACCGACTGAGCCACCCAGGTGCCCTCTTGATTTATTTCTAAAATAAGTAGATTTCTCTTCTTTCCAAATGTAAATCAGTTTTTACTTAACTTCATACTAAAACATGGGAATTTTTCTCACTTTTGTAAGAATTATATTTTAATTTTTGTATTTAGTTAAATTTATACTTTAATCAGAAGAAACTTGATCTTCTTCAAGGGAGCATAGAGATTGAAGATGATGGAAATGATAATATCTTTTTGTATCCAGTGGCATGTTACTTTTAATAAGGGTCCATGATTAATATAAAATGAGTAATATATATATGATTTTCATCTAGTGGGTAAAAAATTTATAACTGTTTTTAATGTTGTAACTCACGACTAGATCAGTAAACATTTATGAATCTCTTCTTTGTATGTAGAATTATACTAGTTTTCATGGGGTAAAAGTGAAAATTAAGGAAGGACCCCTGTCTTTTAATTTCATGGAAAGGGCTCAGGGTCATATTTTCAACAGATCAATGAACTGTATATAAACACTATATCTTAATATAAGAAGTTATGATTTATTGATTCAAATAACAGTTATAATACCTGATTCCTACTGTTAAATCTTTTTGGTATGTGTGGTGCTAGACACATTTTTTTAACTTAATTTTGCAAATTTGTCTTTATGATGAACCACAAATATTCATAGATTTTCATTCTTTAGTCGATAATGAGATTTTTGGCTATTAATGGATTGCCATTTCATTCTTTTTTATAAAGAAAATAAATTTTTAGTTATTTTTGCTTTATCGTCTACCTCACTTATTGCAGCCATGGATAGATTAAATCAAGCGGAAACCCAGAAGCTTCAGTTTAGCAAAGATCTTCAAAGGTGTTAAGAACTTGAAATATTGGCCATTTACATTTCATTTCCCTCCATTCTCTTTCCATTTTCTTAAGAAAATGCTAATAAGAAATGTAATCTTTGCAGGCAGAAAGCAGCGGGGGGGAAAAACAGGATAATTTACAAACTGTTTAAGAACCCTGTGAGCAATTGAGTGGTGACCATATAAATTCTAGATAATATCATTATTATACTCAGGTTGGCTGTTAAAAAGTCATAAAGGAAAGACATCTTAGACATCTATTTTCTAGATAAGTATAGGAATAGAGCTCTTATCATTGCCTACCATTTAGTTGGGGAGACAGAATTTTATTTAATTAAATGACTCATTAGCTGTATTGGATTCCTACCAAATTATTTCATCATGGTTTGTCAAATGATAATTTCACAAGTGTCAGTGACAATCAAGATGTTGGACATTTGTTTTCTCTTTTCCCATCTGCTGAGTCACAATTCTCAAAGGATGCATATTACAGTGATTCAGTCACACCTTAGACCGTGTCTTACATTTACTAATCAGCCTAGTTAATTTGGAAAAAAAAATGATGCCCACAGTACATAAAATAACAAGTGTATTCCTTCCCTGCATTGGCCTCTCATGTTTAAGTCCTTAAGGCACCTAGGACCTAATGGGGCATTTGCTATATAGGTCCCAAATGGGAGAAAAGTTTCTCTTAGTCACTTCATTACATCCAACAGTCTAGTTAGCACCCATAGAGGGAGGAAGGAAGTGCTCCTGTGTTGTGCTTCAGGCAAAGTAGCTAATCTGAGCTCTGTGAACAATTCTAAGGAAGTGACTTGCTGCTTGGTGTTTGCAATGACTGACTTAATAGTCTTCTTGCATCCCAGAATATGTTCAATTTGTTCACATGTATAAGCACTATTACTTTAAAGGAGCAATTTTTGAATAAGAATTCACTTGCCTATATTATACATGTCCAATCCACACCCATTGATAGTCTGTTTTATTAGTTTTGTATGTTTCTTTGTTTCTTTTTCTATTGATTATTTAATTGAAATATAGTTAACATACTCTGTTATATTAGGTGCAGGTGTACAATATAATGATTCAACAATTTTATACATTTCCCAGTGTTCATCAAGATAAGTGTACTCTTTATCCCTTTAACCTGTTCCACCCATTTCCCCACCCACTTCCCCTCTGCCAGCCACTAGTTTGTTCTCTGTATTTGTCTTTTTTGGTTGTGTCATTTTTTCTTTGTTCATTTTTTTTAATTCTACCTACAAGTGAAATCATATGGCTTTATATTTATCTGACTTTTTTCACTTAGCAGTAAACCCTCTAGGTCCATCCATGTTTTTGCACATGGCAAGATTTCTTTTTTTTAGTGGCTCAGCTTTTTATTTTGGTGTAGTCCCAATAATTTCATTTCTTTTTTGATATATAGTAATATATATGTATACATATATATAAACATTCACATATATACACACACAAACATTCCACATCTTTTTAAAAAGTGTATTTATTTATTTTGAGGGAGAGCGAGAGAGTGCACAAGCTGGGGAGGTGCAGGGAGAGAGGGGCAGAGAAATAATCCCAAGCAGCCTTCCCACTGTCAATGCAGAGCCCGATGAGTGGCTCAAACCCACGAACTGTGAGATCAGTGACCTGAGCCGCAATCAAGAGTCGGACCCTTAACCGACTGAGCCACCCAGATGCCCCACAAGCACACCACATCTTTATCCATTCGTTTATCAACAGACACTTGGGTTGCTTCTATATCCTGGCTATTGGAAATAATGCTGTGATAAATATAGGGGAACATATATCTTTGTGAATTAGTATTTTCATTTCTTGGAGTAAGTACCCAGTAGTGGAATTACTGGATCATATAGTTTTTCTATTGTTAATTTTTGAGGCCCCTCCATACTGTTTTCCACAGTGGTTGCAGCAATTTGTGGTCCCACAAACAGTGCGCGAGACTTCCTTTTTTTCCATGTCCTCATCAATACTTGTTTCTTCTGTTTTTGATTCTGACAGATACAAAATGATATCTCTTTGTGGCTTTGGTTTGCATTTCCCTGATGATGAGTGATTTTGAGCATCTTTTCATGTGTCTGTTGGCCATCTGTATATCTTGTTTGGAAAAATGTCTATTCAAGTTCTCTTCCTGTTTCATAATTGGATTATTTGTGGTCTTTTGGTGTTGAATTTTATAAGTTCTTTATGTATTCTGGATATTAACCCTTTATTGGATATATCATTTGCAACTGTCTTCTCCTCTTCAGTAGGTTGCCTTCTTACTTTGTTGATGGTTTCCCTTGCTGTGCAAAAGCTTTTTATTTTGGTGTAGTGCCAGTAGTTTAATTTTGCTTTTATTTTCCTCTTGCCAGTGGTGACATATCTAGGAAAATATTTCTATGGCTGACGCTGAGGTTAAGGAAATTACTGCCTATGATTCCTTCCAGGAATTTTATGATTTTAGGTTTTACATTTAGGTCTTTAACCCACTTTGAGATGAGTTTTTTGTGTATAGTATAAGAAAGTGGTCCAGTTTCATTCTTGGGCATATAACTGCCCAGTTTTCCTGGTGCCATTTGTTGAAGAGGCTGTCTTTTCCCCATTGTATATTCTTGTTTTGTTTATTGTAGATTAATCATAAATGTTTTGGACCCTCTGTTCCATCAATATCTGTGTCCATTTTTGTGCCAGTACCATATTGTTTTGATTACTGCAGCTTTGTAGTATAATTTGAAATCTGAGAATGTGGCAATTCCAGCTTCGTCCTCCTTTTTCAAGATTACTTTGTTATTAGGGGTCTTTGTGGTTCCTTACAAATTTTAGGGTTATTTGTCTCAGTTCTGTAAAAAAAAATGCTGTTGGTGTTTTGATAGAGATTGCATGCAATCTGTAAATTGCTTTGGATCATATGGACGTTTTAACAGTATTGGTTCTTCCAATCCATGAGCACAGAATCCCACTTGTGTCATCTTCAGTTTCTTTCATATTAACAACAGAAAGGAAAAAGAAACACATGATCATCTCAGTAGAGGCAGAAAAAGCATTTGACCAAGTAGATAAAAACTCTCAACAAAGTAGGTTTAGAGAGAGTATACCTCAAATAATAAAGACCACATATATGAAAAACCTACAGCTAACATCATACTCATTGGTGAAAAACTGAGAGATTTTTCTTTAAGAACAGGAACAAGAGAAGGATATTTACTCACCTCTTTCATTCAACATAGTAGTGAAGGTCTCAGCTACACCAAACAGACAAGAAGGGACACATACACCCCATTGTTTATAGCAGTACTATCAACAATAGCCAAAGGAAAGAGCACAAATGTCCATCGATGGATGAATGGATAAAGAAGATGTGGTATATATATGTACAATGGAATATTCCTCGGCAGTCAAAAGAAATGAAATCTTGCCATTTGCAACTACATGGATGGAACTGGTGGGTATTATGCTAGGTGAAATTAGTCGGAGAAAGACAAATATCATATGACTTCACTCAGATGAGGATTTTAAGACACAGAACAGATGTACACAAGGGAAAGGAAGCCAAAAAAAAATGTAAAAACAGGGAAGGGGATAAAACATAATGGACTCTTAAATATGGAGAACAGAGGGTTACTGGAGGGGGTGTGGGAGGGGGGGATGGGCTAAATGGGTAAGGGTCATTAAGGAATCTACTCCTGAAATCATTGCACTATATGCTAACTAACTTGGATGTAAATTAAAAAAAATAAATAAAATTTAAAAAATAAGTGCTAAATTAGAAGAAGAAGAAGAAGAAGAAGAAGAAGAAGAAGAAGAAGAAGAAGAAGAAGAAAAGGCAGTCCAGATTGGTAAAGAAGAAGTAAAACTTCGACTATTTGCCAATGACATGAGACTGTAGACAGGAAATCCTAAAGACTCTACTGAGGAACTCCACTGATAAATGAATTCAGTGAAATAGTAGTAGGGTGCAAAATCAGTATACAAAAATTTGTTGCATTACTATACACTAAAAATGAAGTAACAGAGAAATTAAGAAACAATCCCATTTACAGTTGCACCAAAAAGTAAAATACCTAGGAATAAGCTTAAGCAAGGAGACCAAAGATCTGCACTCTGAAAACTGATAGCCTGTTTTAAACCATGGGTTGGTATGCTAGTTGATTTACCTCATATCTGTCCTTCATTGTTTGAGTGATGATCAGTCTTAATTTTTCTTAAATGATACATCTAATGCATGGATTTATCTAACCCTAAGACTCTTTTCAGCGTGTATATTCTGAAGTTCTATAGATATAATTGTTAACATCAAAACCATTGAACCTGGCTGATTCTGCTTTTTTATGTAAATTTGCTAAACTCTGGTCCTCAGTGTGCTTAACTGTGTAACAGGATTAATAACCCCAGTGTTGCCGGAGTCCAGCTCCAGCAGGTCCAGGGATTCCCAAAGGATGAACGGTGTCGGTGAAAAATGGAAAATAAAACACAACTAAAATAAAAAACTAAAATAACTAGAATAAAAAACTGAAATAAAAACAAAAAATAAAAATGGACACAGACAACCGCAGTGTGTTGAACTGGCCGATTTATTGTAGCAAATGTGGCATAATATATGCTAGTGATTTCCTTGTAGCATACGTCATCTATGTTTAACATTACCTAATTTTGAAACCGTTCTTATGTGTAATCAGCCTTTAAGAAATAACATGGTGATTTTCCCCTAATTTTCCCACATACCCTTTGATTACTGATTAATTTCTTACATTATTCCATTATGCATCTGCGTTTATCTATTTTCTACAAAGCATTTGCTTTGCTGTTCTCATGAAAGGCCCTCCTTTTCTCAACACCTCAAGTGGAACAGTTACAGGGACATGACCTCCTGACCACATGTGGCCAAAAGAACAATGTGTTTGCCTCGGTCTGAGGTGCCAGGAAGGGGCTGAAAAATCCTTAGAAACCCATGCCTCATACATGCTCAGAGAGACAATGCACCTAGGAACCAATGAACCGGCTAGGTTCAGTCATCATCTGGAATGCCTCCGGGGGGCCAGGTGGGCCTAGGGGTTGAAGTCACCTGTGTCCAGAGATACACTCCTTAGTTGCCGGAGTGAGGCTTTCAAATCCATGTCTCTCCTTTCTCAGCCTCCTTTGCTGGCAAATGCATGAGGCTATCCCTCCTGCAAGTAGAGGAGTCTCCATAGGGGATGGCAAGGGCTAAATGTAAGGCTGCACAGTTTCTTGCGGAACCTTATTTTCTTTCCTAATAGTTCTTCTCCCAGGGGGCCTGCTGAGGGCAATTCCCCACCAGACAATACCCCAGGTACTTTGTTAAGGCCAAATTACTAAAAGCGGGAGTATAAGAAGCTTCGCCGTCCGTGGGCCGCCTTGCAGTCACCAATCCGTCCACAGCCTGGGCCTTGCCACTCAGGCTGGGATAGCTCGGCTTTCAGCACAGTGTCAGAATTTTCCTTTAAGGATAAAAATGAAACATGTTATATTTGTTCTTGTGCTTGACATATAAATTCCCAGTAAACAGTAGGTATTTTTTTCCATTTTTAAAACCTATTCAAAGATGAAATGCATCTGTGTGCTTTTGTGTTCCCTAAACAGTCACCTCCTCTATTTTTTTTTCTGCGCCACTCCTGTCCTCTCAGACTTTAGCTTGCATTAGAATTATCTGGAGAGATGGTTAAAACAGATTCCTAGGCCTCACCCTCAGAGATTTGGATTTAGTAGGTCTGGGCATGAGGTCAAGATTGTGCCTTTCCAACAAATTCACAGATAAGGCTGATGCTCCTTGTTCTCCAACCATTTGAATAGCTCTGCCCTAGAGCAGTGGTAGAAAATTGGCTAATTGTGAGAATCTCCCGGGAAGCTTCTAAATATATATAAATTTCCCAAACATACTGAATAAAATTTCAAGGAGACTTAAAAACAAATCTAATGGAAAACTGCTGCCCAGATAGTGATTCTCAAATGTTGATGTGCATCATAGTCATGTGGAGGGCTTGTTAAAGCACAGATTACTGCGTCCTATCCTCAGAGTTACTCATCAGGTAGGTCTGGGGAGGGACATGAGATTCTGTATTCTAATGAGTTCCCAGGTGATTCTGATGCTGATATGAATCCACAGTTTGAGAAATATAGCCTGCCATTGACCACTGCCTCTGCTTTTTTATTTTTATTTTTATTGTTTTTTTAATTTTACAGAAAGAAAGCACACAAGTAGGAGAGAGGGGCAGGAGAGAAAGAGAGAGAGAGAGAGAGAGAGAGAGAGAGACAGAGACAGAGAGAGAGAGAGAGAGAGAGAGAGAGAGAGAGAGAGAATCTCAAGCAGGCTCCAAACACAGCACAGAGTCCAATTCAGTGCTTGATCCCACGACCCGGGGTCATAACCTGAGCCAAAATTAATAGTTAGACTCTCAGCAGACTAAGCCACCCAGGGTGCCCCTTGACCACTGCTTCTTAACTCATTTTTGAATCAAGGATCTGTTTGAGATTTTGCTGGGTAATATAGATCTTTTTTACCAACCAACCAACCAACCAACAAACAGTACACAATATAGCTTGTATACATTTTCCAGTGTTCATGTATCCCCAGAAGCCCATCCATGATTTTTGTATGGAGTCTTATTGTCTTCAGGTGGAACACCTTTGAGTAACATAGCCTGTGTTAGGAATGCAATCCTGTGCAGCTATTTGAAAATGTGCCCAAACATATCAATACTTTTTTACCCCAAAGAGTTTTTACACCATTACCAATGTACCAGACCGAACCATGTTAGTTGCTGTGTAAAAATAAGTAGTTTTAATTTTTTTTCCCCAACGTTTATTTATTTTTGGGACAGAGAGAGACAGAGCATGAACGGGGGAGGGGTAGAGAGAGAGGGAGACACAGAATCGGAAACAGGCTCCAGGCTCTGAGCCATCAGCCCAGAGCCTGACGCGGGGCTCGAACTCCCAGACCGCGAGATCATGACCTGGCTGAAGTCGGAGGCTTAACCGACTGTGCCACCCAGGCGCCCCAAAATAAGTAGTTTTAAATCTAAGAATTAAGATTGATTTTCACCATTTGTTAGAATACAACTTGGAGATTTGCTGAAAATAATAGGTAATTCCAAAAATATTTTTAAATAACGATTTTAAGATTTTACAAATTGCTGTTTGTGTTGTCTACTGGCTGTCCCTTTACACTCTTTGAAGTTAGCTCTGTGTTGTTTCTTTTCCTGAAGGAAAACTGTTTTTTTTTTCTTTTGATTTCTTTTTAATGTTTATTTTTGAGATAGGGAGACACAGAGACAGAGCATGAGCTGGGAAGGGGTAGAGAGAGAGGGAGACAAAGAATCTGAAGCAGGATCCAGGCTCTGAGCTGTCAGCCCAGAGACTGATGTGGGGCTCGAACTCATGGGCCACAGATCATGACCTGAGCTGAATCAGAGGTTCAACTGACTGAGCCACCCAGGTGCCCCGGAACACTGTTTTTCCTAATAGAAGTTGTAGGCTACTGAAATATATAGCCTATGAACTTAAACAGAAAATAACCTTGAAAACCTTAGATTATATTACTTATATGATTATATTATTTATATAGATCATGATCACAGTGAGAGATTACTTTGTAAATAACAATATAATTTATCACTATAAACAGTTTTTGAAATAATGCATATATTGAGAAAAGTTTTTTTGAAGATAGGAATAAAAAAGCACTGCCTAACCTGGGCGTGTAATTGAGACATGAGCATATTCACATGCTTTTATTTCTGAAAGCACATTTGTGGCTTGTAGCCAAGAATCCACTTCATTGAAGGGAGCATTTGACAGGCGGTATTGAAGTTGTAAACACTTTGAACTCATTACAGTGTCTCACCATAGGAATTGCACTGTCATTGAGGACTCCCTGTCTGCAAAACCATCATTTCGACAATTATTTTTACCTTTGACTGAACACAGTTCTTTGTACTTTAAGGGATTTCAAAAGACAAGAGGAAGATGGAAGCTCAGGTGGCTATAGGGATTTCCTGCGCTCTGTGAGTGCTATGTTGATACAGAGCAAGATCAGACAGTTGGGTATATATGTTTCAACTTAAAAATGTTGGTTGATCATCATGATGATAGTTTTATAAAGAATTCTCATGAGGGTGAATATTTGAAGTTACAAAAAGAATTGTAAGGTTACTCATTCATGGGTGGAACAAACGATTTGTTTTTTTCTTCTTTCTTTCTTGCCAAGCACATTTTAGACTGAGATTGCTACCTCTAAGACATTGTGAAGCAAAGCTAATAGTGATTGCTAATCTACACTAGACCTCTGAAATTCATGGACATACAGGGCTCATGTAGGCACCATCACTGTATTAAACAGCAAAGTGTAAGATTGTGTCCACAGTGATCTGGAAAACTTGATCCACAGTCACAGCTGACACCTCTCCATTACATCCTGGAAGTTAATGAGCCAGTGATCTGGATGGGAATCTATTCTAAATTATGACATGTTTTAGGAGGAAAAATAACCATTTAGAGTCTGGTAATAATAGTCCAGATAAGAGATGATAATATGCTAAAGTAGGGTAGTGACATGGTGGATGGAGAAGGTTGATAGATGGGACTTAATGGTTTGATGTGACTGAGTAGGGAGGTGAAGTATGCAGGATGATTTCTTTGCTAATGTTCTAGGCAAGTGAATAGGAAACCCAGTGGGAACAACAGAGTTTGGGGATGAGATAGGGGAATGAGTTCAGTTGTTGATTGCTGATAGGTCTCATTTAATATGTCTGTGATAAATTGTCTGCTAGGCCATTGTGTATATGAATCTGAACTTTAGAAGGGAGATTGTGACTGATAAATATACAGAGAGTAGATAATCTTAAGCATTTTACCCTTTGAACACATGGAAGAATATGTCTTTGAGAAGATGATGTAAAAATCATACAGCCCCAGGGAAAGCAAGAAAGAGAGGACAAAGAGGTAGGAGGTTGATCATGAAAAGAGTACTTAAGTACTAAATGCCACCAAAACATTGATTTAAGACATTGATTAGAATAGTGTATTGGATTCAGCATAGTGGAGGTTTTGATGATATTCCAAAGAGCAACTTTAGCAGAACAGTGAAAATTTGCGAGAACAGATTGTCTTTTCTAACAGAGAGTTGCTGAAAAGATCAAGAAATGGGTCGTAGGTAGAGGGAAACTGAATAGCTGTGAGCACCTTTCTAAGCTTTGGAAGAGGGTTCAAAGATGGACATGTGGACTTTAAATCGCTTTGATGTGGTTATTAGGACAAGGTAAATTGTCTTTCTTACCACTCCCTGTCCTGTGCTTAGCATGTGCCTGGCATATGTATTATTGCCCAGGATATACTAGGCATGGTATGAGGCACTGGAGGAAACAAAATGCCTGTCCTCACTGAACAAGCTGGAGTAGAGACTCACTACTCACTAAATATTTTTCTCATTTGTGATTGGTCCTACCAAAAAGAAGTACAAGGCACTATAACAGCTTATCACACATAGAACATGTCTTCATCTTGGGGAAACATGGAGAGTTTTCCAGAAGAAGTAATGTTCAGCGTGTCATTTCCCTTCACTACTAAGGCCAAAACAGAACTTTCTCCCATTCTTCACTCGCTAAACATATTCAACAGAATTTTTTAGAGTTCCTCGTTTTTCTCTCATGAATGCTTCTCTGGCATTCAGGAGAGCTGGAGCCTGCAACTAGTAGTTCAGGGCCAACCACATTCTAATCCTTGCAGGTAGACTTTTAACCAGAAAGGATAACAATAAGAGACCCTTCTAGATTTTGGCTAAACTGTCAATGTTACCAGTAATTACAATAACATAATAGTTTAAATTTACACCTCTGTGATCTACACCTCTGTGATCTACACCTCTGTGAATACTTCATGCCCATGGTTTATCTGGGAAAGAATCCAAAGAAAGATGAATTGGGGAGTGAGGATGTGAGACAAGGAAGGGAAGGGAGGCCAGGAAAGAGTGTATTTCAAGAGTTACTCTGGTGAGCAGCTAATGCTCAGGACCATTGGAGAGCTGTTGGAAATAGCGTGGGACACATACATCAGGGTTATCTGAGGAAGAGACGACGAGGAAGCTCGGGGGTTTATACACCCATTTGTGCTGGTCGTTGTTTGAGGGATCCTGGCAGAGGGTTATGCAGTCAGTCGTTGGCATTTATGGTCTGTCAAATGCACTCAGGAGGCATAGACTCCAGTAGGCAAAGAGAAGCAGGAGCTGGCTGGTAGGCAGAAGTTGGATTAGCATGCCCCGAAATGAAAAAAGACTGAAGGAAGATGGACAAGGTACCAATAGCAGCTGTTTGATTCTCAATTTTGCCATTTATTAGCAGTGTGACCTTGGATAATGTACTTATCCTCTCTGGGCCTCAGGTTCTTTATCTGTAAAATGGGGATAATAATATTATGTACATCATAGAATTATAATGATAATTCAATGAATTATTACATTTATCACTTTTACAGATGAGAAACTGGAAGCTTAGGAAAGATTACTTTTCTAGTGTCACACATGTGGGAAGCAGCCAAAACCACTCCTCAAAGCTTAGACTCTTTACCCTAGCCTGTTTCTCTTACTTCTACCGTAATTCAATGTCTTTCTTGCTGGTGTCCTTATAAGTTAGTCCCTACTTTAATAGTGGTTGTATATAATTCTTGAATCCTTTTCTCTCATGTACTCTCTTACTAAACCCATGGAATTGTCCTGACAAGCTTCACAGCTAGATGTGAGAATATTTCCACACCCTTTCCAAGATCTCATACTGTGGCCTTGCCCACTGTTTAAATTATGTTATTAGCTCCAAGTTTTCTCTCCCTACCAGCTATTCTCCTTATCCATGACATGTTTTGACCGATGATATGTGTATTTTCTCCATAATATAGACAGTGGCACCTGATTACTTGTCTTACTCGTTGTTTCAATGGAATCTTTAGGCTTTTCTGACCTTGCTAATCCTGTTGGTTTTCACATTCCAATGGGCACAAATACGGTTCACCCTTGAACAATGCGGGGTTAGGGCTGTTGATGCTTCATGCAGTTGATAATATTGTATTACTTTTGACTTCCCCAAAACTTAATTGCTGATAGCCTTCTGTTGATGGGAAGCCTTAGTCATAACTTGAACAGCAGATTAACACATATTTTATATAGGTATTGTATACTTATAATAAAAAGTGAGCTAGATAAAAGAAAATGTTACTAAGAAAATAATAATGAAGGGAAAATACATTTATGTACTGTATTTATACAAATTTTGCATACAGGTAGACACAGTTCAAACCTGTGTTGTTCAAGGGTAAAATGTATTGGCTTTCTCTTAGAACTAAATAAATATTTTCTCCTAAATACCCTGAAGGATATGTTAGATAGTTTGATTGTGTCATAACTGTGGTGTGATGTGTGCCAGAAGGAGTAGCAAAGTGCTAGATTGGAGAGTTCTGTGCAACCGGGTCATCAAGCTGGTCTCAGATTGGCCAGGCACAGTAAGCTTAGCTAGAACATCATAGACAAGGGCAATGAACAGGTCATTAGTTGGGGTTGAGTCAGATCAAGAGAAGGGTCACTTGACATGGAATGCAAACTCTAAAAATATGATAACAAAAGTTGAAGGAACTTCAGTTGGACTTGACAAGTTTATTTTGAAATGTTTGTGCTACTCATTTAAAAAAAATTTTTTTTGCTTATTTTTGAATGACAAAACACGAGCTGGGGAGGGGTAGAGAGAGAGGGAGACACAGAATCCGAAACAGGCTCCAGGCTCTGAGCCATCAGCCCAGAGCCCGACGCGGGGCTCGAACTCATGAACCACGAGATCATGACCTAAGCTGAAGTTGGACACTTAACCACGTGAGCCACCCAGGCGCCCCTAGGCTAATCATTTTTAAAGAAGTTCTATTCAGATATAATTCGCATACCATACAAGTCACCTATTTAAAGTCTATAATTCATTGTTTTTAGTACATTCACAGGACTATGCAACTAAATCTTTTGTGAGTGTTACACCTATTGGAGATGTAACAAAATCCATGAACTCTTTCCCGTGCACATCTGTACAAATATAAAATAGTTGACAAACATTTTCAGAGGATTAAGGAACCCCTCTAAAACCCGCTATTTTGACCAGTATTACTCTTTTAGCCAAAATTTCTCTATATTAAAGGAGCCATCATTTCTTGTTTTACAATCTAGCAGACATGTAAAGTTGTTGATAATACTGTAGATTCATGGTAATCAACTTGGGTGATGATATCCCATTAATGAAAATAATATATATGATAAGTCTGGCTCCTAATATTTCAGGATTTAGTATTTAGAAGAGGGAGTTAAGGGGCTTTATTATCTGTGGAGTGGGTGACAAGAATTTGAAAGAAAAAGTATATTGGGGTCTGTGAAATTCTGGATGCCAATTGTAGGTATTTAGATACTACATTTATCATCCCATAAAGACTTATTTTGACCTAGAAATGTCAATGTTGTTGCCCTTACAAAGAGTCATGATTCTTTATTGCATCATTTTATTTTAAAAAAATGAAATAAATATAGCAGCAATATCTGCCTGGTGAATTATAATAAGTAATCATTTTTTTTCTTAATTATAATTATGACCAACTCTACTTTTATACTAGGACATTGAGCATAAAGATCCAGTCTTTTTCGTAGCACATACAAGAAGTATTTTTAAGAGCTATCAAAGATACAATATGTCTCTGCACACACATGTATATATACATACACATGTACACATGCATGTGCTCATACAAACCCTCAAACAACAGCATGATCTAATTAAAAATTCCAAGTTTCAGAATCATACAGAACTTGGTTTGAATCTCAGCGCCATCTGTTAACTCACTGTGCAATATAAGTCATGCTGTATAAACACTTGGGAATTCATTGTTAACCTTAGGATCATAAGTCTTACTAGTAAGACTATGAGAAGGGTAGAAATAATGTGTGATTAGAACTTAAAAGATTATTCTATACATGGTAATAGCCCAAGAGGTAGTGAATGCACACACCCAATTGTGTAGTTAAAAAGTTTACTAAGATTTTATCCCTTGGAGAAAATGAGATTTGAGGCCAATTCTGTGCCATAGACTTTATTGTTTTCCATTTTTGTTTCTGTTTTTTTTTTTTTTTTTAAGAATTATGTAATACTCTGAAATAACAACAGCAGCAACAACAGGCTAAGTAAGAAAGTAGAAATTCACCTCAAATCCCTACACCCAGAAATAAATATTCTTAATATTTTGGTAGTAACGTTATCTCTCTTATATTCATGTAAAGATCTATATCCTTTTTCTGACTCTTGAGAAATACTAATTCTTCCCTCTTTCACAGCTATCTTAAATCTCTCCTTTTTGGTAAGCACATTCTCTTTTACTATGAAACCAATCCCTTCTCGGTACCATTTCCCCAGCCCATGACAAGTCAGGATAGGCTAGGTTATGTTTTTATAACAAAAATCCTAATATCCCAAGGACTGAAAATAGTGGAGTGTTTTCTTACCAAGCTTCATGTCATTGTGGGTTGGTAGGGCTCTCAGGTCATTGTAGTCTCTGCAAAGACTCACACTGATGGATGGGTCATCTCAACACAAACTTTGAGAACATGTTTAACCACATGATGGTTCATAAAACTTCTGGTTAGAAGTGGCACACGTCACTTGTGTAGATATTTCATTTGATGCAGCAAGTCATGTGGCCACAGATAAGTTCAGGTGGCCAGAGTAAAAGTTGCTTTCAACGGCTATGATGAAATAATGGAACTCCAGTGAACAGACCTCTTGATGACCAGATCCCTTAATGCCGGGGTTTGCATGCTTGAGCATGCATCAAAATAACATAGATGCCGCTTAAAATATGGAGTGCTGGGTCACATGCCCAGTTTCTAATCCTGTTGGTGTAAAGCAGGACGAGATAAGTTGCCTTTTTAGTGACTTCCTGGTGATGTTGATGGTTTTGTTCTGGGGACCACACTATGAGAACCAATTCCCTAATCGAAAGCACTCCTTGTACCATTCCCCAGTTTAAATACTTCAACAATGGCACATAAACTGTCCATGATCACATCGCAACCTGATATTGTTCAGTTTGCCAAATTTATCTCAATATTTATCTCAATCTACAACCTTCAGTGTATTTGTAATTTCTTGAAGTATCTCTACGCTTTGTCTTCTCCTGGCCCAGTTTAATTAATGTGTCCTCCGAGGAGATCTTTTCTGAATTTTTCTAGCTTGAAATATTCCCTGTGCCTTTTCCAAAGTAGCTCAGACCTTTCCAGTGGAAATGATCACATGTGTATTATGGAAATTTCATACTTGTGTTTCCTCTTCAGCTGGGCAGGCTGCTTTAAGGCACCGTGTCTCATAGAGTTTACACAAAGTGAGTGTTAAAACACTTAAAATTTTTATCTTCCTCATTTCTGATTCTGGCCTATTCAGGTAAGCAGAGGCTCAGCCCTATGACCAAATTGAAATCACTACCCTTGTCTTAGAAGCTGTATGAGTGATGGCACAGCACAGGTCCTGGAGCTAGACTACCTGGCTCAAAGCCAACATAGCCACTTTTGGGCTGTGTTAAATTGTGCAAATATCTTAATACCCTCTGGCTTCTTTTCCCCATTGAGAAAATGAAGGTGTCAATTACATTAAAGCCATAGGGCTCTTCTGAGAGATAAATTAATTGGTTGATTTGAAATATTTAAAGCAGGGCCTGAGAAGTTGTGAGCACCTGATGACTATATAGGCGTTATAATTAACTGTTACAATGAATGAGTTCTCTATAACAAATTTGCCTATTACCTATTTCACCGTAATCCCGTAAAAGCTATCATTCTATCAAAACTATTTTCTCAACTGTCACTAATTACATTGTAATTGAATTTCAGGGTAATTTTACACCCCTCCTTTTGAGAGATTTACTTCTGTGAATTTGGGACAGCTTACCAGTCTGGCATTCCATATGTCTGTATCTCTGTTTTCATCTCTAATTCTGTACACATCTATTTCTATATCTGATAGATCATCTATTTCCATATCATAGTTCTTACCTGCTCTGTTGAGTCTCCTTCTTTATGTTATTATGGATGTTTTCCAAATCCTCTTTTATCTGTATATTCACTTGTTTTCAGAGGTTTCCATTCTCCTAATTTCGCTACCATTCTGCTGCATTAAGATCTACATTACTAGCTCTCCTCTGTCGCTAGCAGTGTAAGAAAAGAAAGTTGATCAATTTGTTAAAATAACTACTATTAAAGGTGAGCTTATTATGTGCCAGGCACTTTACCTGCAGTTTCTTATTTAAGCCTTTTAATCACTTTACCTCCACATTTACTGTACAGAAGCAAAGTCTTGAAGAAAGATAAAGGAATTTTCCCATATCATACAGGTAACTAGTGGGAAGTGGAGACTGGATTTGAATCCAGGAGTGTTTGACTTCACGGTACAAACATTTTATTACTGTTAATTAAGAACATCTGCACAGATTATTTCCCTTCATAAATGAGTAATGATTTTAAGAGGAGGAAGGATTCTCTGAGATAGTCCATTGCCTCAAATCAAGCTCATCTTTATTCTTTTATCAGTGCCATTATTGGATAGCTAGAAGATGAAGTTCAAACTTCTAACCAAGTATTGAAAACCTTTTATGATCTTGGTTTAGTCAGATTTATTTCTGTTTTTTCCATATTTTACTTGAGGTCAAATAAAATTGACTTAATTTTAATTTCTGAAAGGCCTCCAGGATTTTGATTCTCTAGACCCAATTTAGGCAGTATCAACTCCGTATGTTACCTGCACTGAATGTGCTACCTAATAATTTAATTTTCCTAACATTTTAATTATATTCTATCAGATGCCTAATCACATATTTTGACTGTGAATTTTCCTACTGCTGGGCTTTATTCCTAATCTTTTTCTATTGATGGCTGAACACTTTCTCTTTGTCCCATGTTGAAATCTATTCAACATATTGCCTCCAAACTTGCTGTAACAGTAGTTTAATCATGTGGTTTCTCTATTCACAAATAGTTAGTGGTTCTCCATTATATGTATTAAAAATTTGAAACTTAGTAGTTATCAATATCTTTCATTGTCTTCTAGCCTCTACCCTTTCTTCTAGGCTTATCTGTTACTAGTCTAAAGCATGATTCACAGGCAGGCTTCTTATAATTTCAAGTGTGCAGGTATCTTTTAAAATTAAAAAAAAAAATAGGGGTGCATGGGTGGCTCAATTGGATAGGCGTCCAACTCTTAATTTTGGCTCAGGTCGTAAGCTTGTGGTCATGATCTCATGGCCATGATATTGAGACCCACGTTGGGTTCCACACTCAGCATGGGATTCTCTCTCATGCTCTCTACCTCTCCTTGGCGCTCTCTCTCTTTCAAAAATAAATAAAACAAATTGAAGAAGATCAAAAAAGTACATTTTCTCGTTCTTTCTTTAGTAATTAAGCAAGTATGCCATTCACTTAACTTTTCTTTCTAGCATAAGCAAGTCATTTTAGCAAGTCCTTCAACATTTTTTAAATGTTCACCATAGAACTTATTATATATTCAATAATTTTCTATGCACAATGGCAAAACTAAAATATGTATAGCACAGCCTGTGCTCTATATGAGCATAATCCTTGACCTGTGCTTAACATTTGGCTGGAAGTGGTGCTGATTAAATCACATGTTTAGCTTTGGGAAAATTTAGTCATCGTGTACACATGTTAAAATGTAAGGTGGCTTTAGGTAAATGTGTCAGTAAGTGATTCAATCTACGAAGTTAAAATATATCAGAGAAGACCTAAGTGGGCCCCCAAAATATTTTAACATTTCGTGGAAAAAGGATTGAGAAGTTGAACAGGATTAAGTTTTAGCTGCAGGATAGCAGAACAGCTTCCCAGACAACAAGGCAAAAGTTGAATTGCATTTGACAATTAGTTCTACACACACACACACACACACACACACACACACACACATACACACACAAACTATAACCATGAGAGGTGATGGGTTTTTTTTAAAAAAAATTCATGTTTATATTTTGAGAGAGGGAAAGACAGAGACAAAGCATGAAGTGGGAGGGACAGAGAGAGAGGGAAGCACGGAATCTGAAGCAGGCTCCAGGCTCCGAGCTGTCAGCACAGAGCCCGATGTGGGGCTCAGACTCAAGGACCATAAGATCAGGACCGTAAGATCATGACTTGAAGCAAAGCCAGATGCTCAACCAACTGAGTCACCCAGGCACCCCTGTGAGGTGATGGATATTAACTAGACTTACTATAGTGTATATTTTGTAGTATATACAAATACTGAATCATGTTGTACACCTGAAACTATTATATATCAATCCTGTCTCAACTTAAATTAAAAAAAAATTTATGGCGAGAGAAAGCATGGAAGGACAAGCAGGGGAGGAGCAGAGGGAGAGAGGGAGAGAATCTCAAGCATACTCTGCACCATCAGCACAGAGTCCAATGTGCGCCTTGAACCCATGAACTGAGAGTTGTGATCTTAACCGACTGAACCACCCACATGCCCGCTGAGCTTCTTAGAATGAAAAGTTCTTTGTGAGATATAACCACAAAGTTACAACTCTATCTTAATAATTATGATCCTCTATGAAGTGTGAAACACTACTTTTTAGTAGAAAATGAAAGAAAAAGGGTCTCTTGACATAATGTTTGAAACTGGAAATGTTAAAGGGAGATTTTTGGGGGGTGAGGATTGTGATAAGACAGAGGGACACTGTAATGATTTGTGAGAATCATTCAACATGCAAAGCTACCACAAATCAGTTTTTGAAATGAGACAGAATATGAATATATAGGCACGTGGGCCAAAATAGTCATTAACATGCAACGGTCCTGAGGTTAAAGTGCAAGATTAATGCTTGAAGTTGTGTCAGAAGCCTATATATTTGGCACATCCAGCTTTCCCTGTAATAGTACTTGGTACAAAGTACTGACTTTACTTGCTTGCATGTGTGTCTCTTTTGCTAGAATCTAAGCTCCATAAAGAAATTATCCATCGAATCTTCCGTTCACAGTTGTGCCCTATCACTTCAGTGCCTGGAACGATTGGCATTTGGTAAATATTTCTTGAATGAATGAATAAATAAAATGATTTCAGTTTGGAAAAATTAAAGTAGACTATCAAAGTATTCAGGTGGTTGTGGCCAAGGTCAGGCTTTCTTCTATTTCAGAACTGGAGAAAGGGAAGGAAGATTAAAAATGATGAAAGAAAGCTAAGTAGAATACACACTTCCAACAATTTCATTTTTATTTTTGAAGTTTTGTTGAATTCATCTCTATATAGTTCTTATTGCATCTACTTCACAGATTTTTGAAGGAGGAGAAAATGAAATAATGCATTTGAAAGTAAGAGACAATATATAGTTCAAGCCAATATATCAAGCAGCGCAGAACACCTTTTGTAGTGCAGATGACTGGTATCAAAGCATTCTCTTGCTGAATCCCTCTACCGATCTGAAGTGTTCCTGAAGCAGATTCTGTCTTATATTAGTCAAGTCTAATTATTGAAAGTGATAGTACCTGTAAGTTCTTTCTTACATTGAACAAACGTCTGTATCTTTGTAATGTTCACGCTTTGATATTGCTTATATTTAGAGGAACCATGATTGCCTTTCACTATTCTAAGAGGTCATTAAGTTTTCACCATCTCATCGTAGAACTGGGGAAAGGGAAGGGAGGTTTAAAAATGATCATATAAAGCTAAGAATGCTAAGAAGAATAAGCGGTTTCAACAGGAAGTTCTCACTTAAGCCAAGAGGTTTTAAAAAACATGGTCAGGTGAGGAGCAGGAAAATTCTATTTTCCGTGCATTATATATTTTCAAAAATAACTGCTTTACTGATTGATTGTCAATTAATAGCAGAACTATCACATTCTTCATAGGCCCAGGTGAAACATATGGTAAGTTTCATTGCTTATGTGATGTAGCTCGGGTTAGAATATTAACATGACATTTCTGTGGTCTTCTGTTGTCTAAGTTCAAATCAGCTCTGTATAAAAAGTGGTCATGGATTAAGTGACTTTAGCCTGCTCTGGGCAAACTACTGCTGTTAAACCTGCCCCAAACAGCCTACAAAGTTTTCTGGGACTCCATTTATGAAAAGACATTTGATTACAGCCCTTGCAATGTGATCATTTAACAATATTTTACTATATTTTGTCCATGTCACAACAGTGGCTTGTATCGGCTTTTAATCTATACTTCACTCGTTTTTCTTACACGTGTAATATCTCTTTGCTTCCCAAAATGGCCCTCTGGTTTGTCTGGCAAGCTTCTGAACAAGAAATTTGAAAGCAATTTTACATTGAAATCACATTTTTGAATTTTCATATTCCTAAACAGGTTTTAATGTAAGCAGCAGAAAAGCAGAAAAGCAGTCTTGTCATCGGCTATTTGTCATTCTCCAATGAAGGGTAAACATTTATCAGCTTCAGTAACAATCACTGCCTAACTGAGGACTGTCATTCTCTAAAAATTTGATTGATAGAGGCCTCTCCTTAGAAATATAAAATTCATGCAATTTATACACAGCTGAGAAATGCAAGCTCATTATTTCTTCCTGACAGGCTATAATGCCCTTTGTAAAGTATGGAGATTTCATTACAAAAAAAGTTATTTAAATTGAAAACACAAGTACGCTTAGAGTCCTACGTAGTGCATTTTCTAAAACTTTGGTTTGCAGTAGCCTAATTTGGCAAATGAAAGTGAATTGGAATATATTTAAGAAGTTAATAGGCATATATGTGGGTATATATATTGGTCATATGTAATGTTTTATGTGTAATAGAAATATGTAAAATGTTCAAGAGACAATCATCCAGAAATACTTGAATTTTAACACAATTTTTATTTCTCTTATGAAGGTTAACATGCATCCTAAATTAGAGGAGGCATTTGCAGGTATTTTCCTATGAAATACTGATGTAAAAAAATGCAACATGGGGAAGTCAAGTATTTTATTACACACTGACAGGAACCAGTCACGTCAACGCAGGCAGAGGCCTGACATAAAATGAAAAAATTCATTCAGGTGATTATAGAGGTGTAAACAGGACTCTAGTAAATAATCGGCTAAGTGGTCCTGTTAATTGCTTGAACATCAATCAGAATTTAGAGTTGGAAGTAGTTCTGCTCTGCTACTTACAAGCTCAGTGGTCTTGGGAAGCCATTTTAGTTTCTAAGTCTCACGAATTCATCTCGATACGGTTCTTACTTGCCCTGCTTCGCAGATTTCTTAGAAAGGAGTAAATGAAATAATGTGTTTCAAGCCAGTGTATCAAGCAGTGCAGAACACCTACTCTAGTGCAGATGACAGGAATCAAAGCAGTTCCCTGCTGAATTCCTCTGCCAATCTGAAGTGTTCCTGAAGCAGATCCTGTCTTATACTAGTCAAGTCTAATTGTTAAAAGTGATATTGCTTACAAGTTCTTTCTTATATTGAGCACACATCTGTATCTTTGTAACATTCACACATTGTTTCTACTTACATTTAGAGGTACTATGATCATCTTCCACTATTTGAAGAGGTCATTAGATCTCTACCATCTCTAAGATGAGCATATAAAACCGTTACTCAAATGGCTGGCTTTTGGTACCATCATGGTAATCATACCTCCGTAAGATTTGGGGCTAAGAGTAGAATTCCAATTGCTGATTCTAAAATATTTTTTGAATCCGTGCAATTCTTGTAACTGTTCTTTCTAATATTAATTCCCAACTTTGTTACCTATTAACTTTTATCTTACTGGTTTCAGTATTTCAGTTAAGACATTCATAGCAATATTTTATTATAAATAGTAAGAGCTATTCTTTCTAGGATGGTAACATTTTTATTGTAATAGCTGCATTTTTGTGGCTCAACATCCTAAGTCATTGGCAAGATATAGGTGTCAGAAGCAGGCTATAGGACAGTCACATGACTGTCAACTAGCTATCACTTGACATTGACACAGGTCCATTTTGCATTAGTTTTTGTGTATGGGTATTGTATCCTTAAAATACTGTGTGTTTAAAATACTTTATTCTAGTGCAGACTCAATACTGTGCTATATGAACTTATGTGCACATAGTATGTGAATTTATTATGAGAGACATTGATAAGCTACACTGTGAGTATGACATTTTCTTATCTATCACACTAATGGTCTGATCAAAAAAGAAAATGACTTTGTTCATTGGTTGATTTGATAATCCCACAGTGTCATAGATAGTTTCTTGCAGTGTCATTCATTCCTATAAATGTCAGACTGCGTAGATTCTTTAGTGGCAATAGATGTGTAGCATATATATGGGGCAAAAATATGTGAGGATATCTTCAATGTTAATTTAAAACAATAGATAACATTTCTTATAGGAACTGCATATAGTCTAGGGAAAAATTGTCCTTGCATATGTCATACGATTTATTAGAATTGCAGTGCACATATGAACTTGAAGATACATACATTATCTATACCCTAGTCTGAAATATTAGAGGTGGTGAGATCATAAATGAAAATGATAGATTGATAGTTAGACAGTAGATCGCAGATAAAATAGATGATAGACAAGGCACTCAGCAGTGGGAACCCCCTTTCAGGCCATACTTTCAAATCTAATGTATTGGAATTCTTAGCACAGGATTGCATATTAAGGGCTTCAACATGAATAGAGGAAACCTTCCTGTTAACAACCTTTGCAGAAAAGGCTAAGAATAAAGTTTAGAGTGTAAACCAAAGATTAAAATTGTATTATTTATTTGATTTGTGTTACATAGCTGCAACACAGCAACGACTATTTATTAAGCACCATCTCACTAGAGCTTTCTGAACTTCAAAACAGGATTCTGATTTTGATAGCTTTTTCTACAACTACTTGAAGATGCTTAAGGTGCTGCTGATAATCAACATAAGTTAAAATGTATTTTCATCTGAATGACATTGTATATTTAGGCTTTTATGATTAGAAAAAACTGATTGTTGATGTAGACTATAAGAAAAGGTTACTATTTTAATTCACCGTCAGAAGTCTCCAGAATAAGGTGATAATATGACCCAAAGTTATTAATTTGTGCTATAGATCTTGAGACTTATTTAATGACTATATGGAGGTGGTATTTTCAGTGTCCTGTGATATGTGAGCTACATAGTTCAGCTGTATAATTTGATCAGTGTGTATTCATTTTATGGGGTGTTATATATTTCACATTGGTTTGATTTATTGTTTCAGAGTAAAATTCAATTTAACACGTTTTCTTGCTAACTGAATTGTAAATGAATTATGTTAACAACTCCCCTGTGTAAAAGCCTAGACAAAAAACGTATGGTCAATAGCCATTTTGTGTGAAATAATCTTATTTAAAAAAAAAGCATACTTTAGTGGACTTCTCGAGACTTTGCATATTTCTTCATAAATCAACTTTATGGAAAAGATAAGAACTGAACAGAAAAGTATCTGAACCATTTCAATTCTAATGGCCTTGTAAATTAGGTTTACTTTGCCTACTCTATTAACCTCATTTAGTTTCTGCAGAAAAAAACTCTAGAGTATATTTTGATTTGATCAATTTTTCTAAGGGACTTCTTAAAGAAGTAAGATTTTGTATCTTTTTAAGCTGTGCCTTAAATCTGACTTGTCAATTATTAAATCTAAGCCTTTTTTTTCTTTTTCTTTAAATTTATTTATTTATTTATTTTGAAATAAAGAGACAGAGAGAGAGAGAGAGACAGAGAGAGGGACAGGGGCAGAGAGAGAAGGAGAGAGAGAATACCAAGCAGGTTCCACACTCCTCACTGGGCTTGACATGGGGCTCTATTTCACTAATATGAGACCATGACCTGAGCCAAAAGCAAGAGTTAGATGCCTAACCGACTGAGACATCCAAGTGCTTCTAAATCTAATTCTTTTAATTTCAAATATAGTCATAAATATTAATCCTTTTATGTTTAAAATAAATCTGATTGAGATAGGCATATACAGTTTTTTAAAAAGATTATATTATTTCTGTACAATAGTGTTGACATTTGTAAAAAATGTTTTCTCTGCCTATTCATCACGTGTTTTGAGACAGTGAATGTAGGACCCAATGAGCTAGTTTGTAGAAAGGCACAAACAATCTATATGTGGGCTATATATGTGAATTAGATGACATTCCCATATAGATGAAATTGCTGCTTTAGATGTGCGCTAAGAAACAAATAACAGATAAAGAGAATATAAGTAATTCATATTATCTGACAGAAGAGCTGGATGTCTACCTGTGACTATTTTGAAAAAAGAATTTTTTCAGGGCGCCTGGGTGGCTCGGTCGGTTGGGCATCCGACTTCGGCTCAGGTCATGATCTCACAGCTCTGTGAGTTCGAGCCCCGCATCGGGCTCTGTGCTGACAGCGTGGAGCCTGGAGCCTGCTTCAGATTCTTTGTCTACCTCTCTCTCTGCCCCTAACGCACTCACATTCTGTCTCTGTCTCTCTCTCAAAAAAAAAAAAAAAATAATAAACAT
This sequence comes from Acinonyx jubatus, assembly GCF_027475565.1. Classification (NCBI taxonomy): domain Eukaryota; kingdom Metazoa; phylum Chordata; class Mammalia; order Carnivora; family Felidae; genus Acinonyx; species Acinonyx jubatus. The sequence goes on along the minus strand of NC_069389.1, from coordinate 27,770,216 downwards.
TAAAAAAAAAGTTTTTAAAGATTTTTTTCACAAGTAGTTAATGAGGGTGAATTGACATCATTTTCTTAAAGTTCATATTGTTCCCCTTCCAATCTTAAAAAAAAAAAAAGAATAGAAAAAGTAATAACAATTAAAAGGAACTTAGGAGACACACTATTCTGTATATGTGTGAAGACTCCAGTTAATTGTTTACGTATAAAAAATCCAAGTAATGTTAATGCCTCTATTTTCTTGTTTCAATACTTCCCTTAAGGATCATACATGGGGATGCCTGGGTGGCTCAGTGGGTTAAGTGTCTTACTCTTGATTTTGGCTCAGGTCATGATCTCATGGTTTTGTGAGTTCAAGCCCCGGGTTGAGCTCTGTGCACTGAATGCACCAAACCTGCTTGGGATTCTCCCTCTCTTCTCTTTCTCTGCCCCTCCCCTACTTGTGCACATTCTCTCTCTCCTTCTCTCTCTCTCTCTCTCTCAAATAAATAAACTTTAAAAATAAATCATCATATGTGGGCATTTTATTTACTTAATATATTTAATTTGCCTCTCTTTAATATTAAAAACATTTAAATATATAACAGTTTAGAAAAATCTACACTGTATGTCCTCACATATTAGTGTTGATTTATGTCATGTGCAGTCTAAGCATTCAGAAGTCAAGGGCTAGGTCTATCCTGTCCAGTATTGATATTCAGCAAACAACACCAGAGCTTGGCATTCAGTAAGTTCCAATCCATTCTGGATGAATTACCTTTAAGAAAAACATTGATTTGTTGATCACAGTGTAATTAAGTCACAATTTTCTTAAAATATTTAAAAGAGAATCTCAGGTTCCTCAAAAATAGTTTTTTAATTCTTTGTGCATGTGTGCAGGTATATGTTTGAAACTGTGTGAATGTATGTGTATGTGAACTTGAATTTCAAGGTAGTGTATGTTAGAACCCACTTGGCTGTAACAGTTCAGAGGTTGGAAGATGCCATTTTGTCCTGAGCTCTTTATGGTATTCAGTAAAACAACTGCATAGCACCTCAATACCGACTGAGTGGTAACATTTATTCAGTTAAATAAGTGAAAATAAATAGGACCAGGAATTCCTGGCAGTGAAAATAGCTTAAATCAAAGCACAAAAGTAAGTCCACATGTAGTATGTTCAAAGCGTAATGTGCATCTGTACAAAATCCAAAAGATTCATTTTTGCCCAAATTAAATTTTGTATTTCCATTACAACACGTTAAGATTTGGAGGAAAATACATATAATCATAATTAATTTAAACTTTGTATCCCTTGGGTTTCTTTTTTCTCTCAGTTCATTTAGTACAAAGACCCAGAGTTATGGAATTACTTGACTTTAATTTCTTGGCAACATACAGCAGCCATACAGAGAACACATTTATATCAAGAAATTGAAAAAGAACCTCATAGCGAAGGGCTAATTTGCATTTGACTCATTTAAACCTCTAGAAGCTGAGCTCTATCAAGATTATCTGCATCTTGCCAGCATTTGGTATTTCAAGCTATTTTCTTTGTTTATACAGATCCAAAGAGAGATAATGAATGGGGATATCACTTCAGGGTCATTGTTATGGTAATCATGACCAAAGAAGCATAGGGATTCACCTTATTTCCACCTGTGTCCAGTTACAGTTAGGGATTCTGAATCAGCTTCTTTCCTGCTTTCTCCAAGTGAGTGGCTATTTATGTAGACAAATGAATCAAATTGTTATTTTATTAGGGATATAGCTCCTCCCCCCTCTAAGGATACATCAACTAAAGATTAATGTTGTTTAAATGAAGCTCTTTGTAAACATGGAAATTTATTAACTGTTAACACTTTAAACTAGAATATAAACATTTAGCTAGAGAAAATATTGGCAGAAAGTGAAATTGCTTCTGTATTTGCCATATCTTTTAAAGAGAAATAAGGGAGAGTTTTTAAAGGGATGAAATTCAGAGCTTTCACATGATGCATTTATGTGAAATAACATTCATATTAATAGTGATATTCAAAAAAAGTGCAGAACAGTTAACAAGTAACATTTAATCTTTGTTCTTCTGTTTATTAAAGAAGGTCGGAAAACCATACTAGTCAATACTCCCAGTTAAACAAAAAATACTGTATCTAAGATCATTTGCTAAAATTCATTACCAAGTCCTGAGTAAAGTTCCTACTAATCCACAAATATGAGGAAACTTTCTTTATCTTGATATGCTGGAAGAATTCTTAATAAAATAATACACAGTTCAAAGATACTCCTCATTGGTGTTATTGTTCAATATTGTTCTGGAGGACCTAGGAAATGTCATATGATAAGAAAGAAAAAGAAATGTGAGATATGTATATTGGAAAAGATGGATAAATATCATCATTTGAGAACAATATGAGTTTCTCCTTTTTAAAAGTATATTAACAATTAGAAAATTTAAGTAATATAATCCTATTTAGAACATCTCCAAAATCTATAGATTTTTGTAGAAGCAAATTACACTGGAAAGTGTAAGGATTGGACGAAGTTTCAGTGTGAATTAGAAGAATGTAAATAAAGACATGAGGAAAGGTAGAGGTGTATATGGTGAAACTGCTAGTTTTCTTTAAGTTAATCTGCACATTGAAAAACAATATCAATCAAGATGGAGTTATATATACATGCATATCTAATCTGTACATGTATACACACACACACACACACATACACACACATATAATCTCTCTGCCTTTTATTTTAGAGGGTATAAACAGAATCCAAGCAAGAAATAGAATTTACTTCAGGTAGCTGAAATGGAGAGAATTTCATAAAAAGATGACTTAGAGACAGATAATATATTAACAAATAGGTGAAAGTGAGTCACCAAAAGAGAAACAACAGTAGGAAGCAATTGCTATCCCTAAGGCTTAGGGGGAGAGAGGAACAAAAGAATGAATGGAGATTGATGGAGTCTGGTGAGAGCTGCACTACTGGAGGCAGATCCACACGTTGGAAAATGAAATTGTTGGAAGGAATCAGCTACTATAAGATGCAGCTCTGAAGCAGAGAAATTATGGAGGGAATTTTCCCCGGCTTTCTCTTTCCCTATCTTTGAGTCTCCAGTTCTTCCCATTGGCTTACTGCACCTGGAATCCAGGCAGCAAATAATCCCAGGAGATGTATAGTGAAGGGATCAGCCACCTAGGGAACAAGCACAGAAGAAAGGGCAGAAATGTGTGAGGGGCAAACACACTAAAAATAATCACACAACATGGAAGGGAGATGCAGTTGTCAAGATGCGATAGTCAAGGAATTATTTTTAAATAGGTGACTTGGTATGGTAAATTTTATACTGACATAGTGTGGCATGATAAAGAAATAACATAAAATAGATATTTTGATGAAAGTTATTTTATTTAGCTAAAATTATTGTTTAAGAGTGTCTTTTCATACCTAAACTGAAAGGGTAGGTTAGCTAGCAAATTGATATGAAATCTTTGAGACTGTTTAGAAAGAAAAACGTAATGATAACCCATTTCCACAACAAATAATAATTTTCAGATAATAATGACTTAATGTGAGTAGGTAAACCTTTAAAGAACACTCTAACATGTAGAAGATTATTTTAATGTTAAATTGATATAAAACCACAGATGCCGTAAAGTAAGAGATGGACAGATTTAGCAATGCAGAAATTAAAATATTTTCTGTGGTGAAAGACACCAATAAAAAGTAACAAAATATATGACAGACTGGGGAATCATACTGACAGTAAAGAATAACTTCACTATGATAAAACTCTTAGAGTTACTATGAACAAATACATTGTAACAATATTTATAAAGTGTCCAATATGATCTGGATATTCTCTTGAGAAAATGACAAATAACCGATCAAAAATAAGCTCACACTGCCAATATTTAAAGAACTGTAAAGTACAACATCCTTTGGTGATGAGGGTTCATGGAAATAGGCCTTGTTTTTCCTTTGGTGGATGAACCACTTGGAAACATTTATATAGGGTATTTGGAGTCATCTTTCAAAATATGGAATGCTACATAGTTTTGATCCTCAGATTTCATATGTAGGGATTAGAGCTGTAGGAATGCTCACACATGTCTAAGACACATATATGAGGATGCTCATTGCAGAATTGTTTACAGCAGTTCCAGTATTATTCCATACTGTGGATTGCTAGGCAGGTAGAGTTCGACCATTGGACTAGAAGTTCCGTAAAATCAGAGTCCAGATGTGTTTGGTTTTTGTTTAACTTTTGCTCACGAATATAACTCTCCTGCCTGGCACAGTCCTTGACTTATGATAGGTGCCCAGTGAACAATTGCAAAAAAAAAAAAAAATGGATGGATGAATGCATGCATTATTAAAATTAATTTTTAAAGATTTTTTTTAAGTAATCTCTGCACCCATTATGTGGCTGGAACCTATAACCCCGAGATCAAGAGCCACATTCTGTACTGACTGAGCCAGCCAGGTGCCCCTAAAATTAATTTTTAAAGGCCAAATTGTATGTATGTATGTGTATATACATTTTACAGCTGCATTTTGCTGAAAACTTTTTTTTTCATAGACATTTTTCTAAGTACTTACATTTATCTTCATTCTTCTAAAAGCCTTACTCCCATTTTATAGATGAGGGCATGAAGACATGAAGAAATCCAGTTCATTGTCAAAAATTATATAGAGCCTAGGAATTCTAGGAGAAGGCTTTGAATTTCTACTACCTGGGCACATCTTGTGAAGATGTTTAGGCAAGTAGATATGTAGATAGTTTGCATCCAGTTTTATTTTAAATGTTTATGTATTTATTTTCAGGGAGAAAGCATGCAAACGGTAGAGGGGGGTAGAGAGAGAGGGAGAGAGACAATCCCAAGCAGGCCCAGCATTGCCAGCATAGAGCCTGAGGCAGGGCTCAATTCCATTAACTGTGACATCATGACCTAAGCCATCAAGAGTTGGACGCTCAACCGACTGAGCCATCCAGGCACCCTAGTTTATATCTAGTTTGATCTCATTAGATAGACAGATTAATAGATAAATGGATGCCTACATGGACAGATGGATAGATAGACATATTAATGGATGATAGAGAGCATAGCTTTTTCTGAGAAGTATTCTTTCTAGAGATGGGACTGGAGTAGTGTAGAGATGTGGGGGTACTTTCATTGTTCATTTTATGTACTCCTGCACTATTTTAATTTTCTACTACAATAAGCATGTATTGCTTGTAATAAAAAGTGTTTGAAAGTTAGAGATTAAATCCAAACTAAGAAAAGAAAAATCAGGGATAGCTAAAAGATTAACTCTTGGAGTCAAGATCATTAATCTGACCTTTTTCTTCTTCTTTTTTTTCTTTTAATTATTTGTTTATTTTGAGAGAGAGAGAGAGAGAGAGAGGGCATGCGTGAGCAGGGGAGGGGAAGAAAGAGAGGGAAAGAGAGAGAATCCCAAGCAGGCTCCATGCTGTCAGCACAGAGCCCCACACAGGGTTCAAACTCACAAACCATGAGATCAAGACCTGAGCTGAAACCAAGAGTTAAACGCTTAACTGACTTAGACACCCGGGTGCCCCTTGACCTGTTTATTCTGAAGGAGACATTTCTTTGTAAGAAGTAAGTTTCCCATCATGATGAGAATGGAAATGGGGCCCATGTTGGCCAATATAAGACCAGAGCCTGAATAGGGTCTGAAGTTTTGGGTAGCAAGACAGACTTTGCAGTATACAGTAATTGAGCTAGTTAAACCTTGAAGGTCACAGTCATCAATAGATCTGTGTTACTAGAGTTTAACCTGAAGGAAAGGTATTTGAGAGAAACCAAAATTTGAAAATCAAGAACCAGAAGCTGTGATAAGAAATGTAGCTGTGTATTATTTAGCATATCAATTTTAACCCTTGTCCAACTGTTGAAAAGTAAGAGAAGTTTTAAAGTTGCAGGTAGGTAAAATGAACATCCAGCTATTGAAATAGAAACCAGAGGCTACACCTTTCCCTCTCTCTACCCATTTTTTGATGTTACTAATATCTGTTCAAAAGAGATTGATTTTCAAATAAGACACACACACATACATACACCCGGTAGTTCTGTAAGTGACCATATTGTTTTTTAGATGTGTTTGCATATATATAGTATTAACAATTCTTTGTTACTTAAGTGAATCCCTTTCTCATTCTCATATCTTAGTTGAAAGAACTGCTCTTAGAATTGTAGTTGTAGGGTCCTACCTATGATTGGGTCATAGTTGTAGTGAGATGGCAAGGCTTTCATTTGTTTCACTCTTCCAGCCTGCCGTGGATTCAAACACTTCGTACAGATTTACTGAGAAATGTGCTTCATCCAAGTTCTAAGGGGTTATCTTTTTCTATCCTGGGTCAGAGAGTACTTGAACACATTTTTCTGTAAATGTCAGTCAATAACTTTTGAACATCTAGTCTATGTAAAGCACTGTGGTATTTTGTAGAGTCTATGCCAAAGCTTAGAAACAATGAATAAAACATTAGTTTTCCTGTGCCTTGAGTATTAGCTTGAGTATTTTCAGTGTGAATTAAAAATGTACTAACTTTGTCATCATCACTCATAGGCTTCCTGATTAACCTGCTAATGCTCTCTAATTTAGAATTGAATGCTTCTTTGCCTACTACTTAAAAAAATAATCCGTTTCATTTCCTAGAACATGAGATGTTATGCAAATCATGTCTCATTTTTTAGAGTGCCATCAGCAATTTAAGACAAACTTTTGCAGTACAATAGGAAGCTGAGGCTCAGTCTGTTTAAGCTTGTCCAGTGTCACAAAATGAGAGAACCAGGATGTCAACTTAGAAGTCTCTTTTCTCTGCTTTATTGGGACTATCAATTATTAGTTATATGACCTTGTGCAATATTCTTAACTCAGAAGAGAGTGTTGAATGTCAAATGAGGAAACATAATAAAATACCTTGTCCATAATTGATGCTCACTGAAAAGTCATCAAATATCAAACTGAATCTCTTTAATGTAATTTCGGAGGGAGATAAGTACTGCCTCCTCTTCTCTGATTTAGTCTTTGTTCCTCTCGAACCAGTTCTCAATTTTCAACATGAATCTAATTCTGTGTTCACATCACTGAAGTGAAACTTTCTTCCCAGCAGCCATAATTATCTGTTCATTCACTCATTTACTAATTTAACAAATATGAAGTACCTACTATTTGTTACTATGTGATAAAAAAAAAAACAATTTAAAGTTGCTGCCCTTGAAGTACTTACATTATGGTAGAGAGACAAATCATAGCAAAGGAATAGATCAATAGACATAATAATTACAGTTTGTGACAGATGATATAAAGGATATAAGCCACTGTCAGATGAAGGGGAAGGGAGTGGGTTTTTAAAAATAGGATTATCAACAAATGCATCTGCAGTGCCATATGAGCTCAAACCTAATGGATAAGAATGAACCACAAATGTGAAAAGATGGAGGAAATATTCCAGATAAAGAGAACAGCAAGTATAAAGACCAAGAGATATAAAAAGGGCCTTTGTTATTTCAGATAGGAAAACAAGGCTAATATATCTGAAAGATAGTGGGTGAGAAAGAGAGAGGCCATTAGACTCCCATTAGCAAAGAGTATTGGGTCATGTAGTCCATTGTAGGACATGGAAATAGGTTGGATGTATTTTAAACAAAGGAGAAGCTTTTGAAGGGTTTTAAGTATGACAGTGCTATTTAGTTTGTGTTTTTTTTAAAGATAATTCTAGCTGTTGCATACTGAATGGATTGAAAGGCATGAGAATGGTTAGGATGTGAATGTAATGGCCAGAAGGCAAGGATCATGGCTCGGGTGAAAATTGTAATCATGAACATGAAGTAAACAGGTGCGTGTATTCTTTTTAGAGGCAGAAGAGACAAGGCTTGTTAATGGAGCAGAATAGAGAATTCAGATAAAAAGAAAAATCAAGGGCAATTTCTCAGTTTACAGCCTGACACAATGAATTGATGTTGTTGCCATATTCAGAGACGGTGATTGATGGGGGAGCCTAATGGTTTTGAAGGGAACTGAGGGCCTTATTTTATATGTAACAAATTTGAGGTATCTTTTGAGGTGAGAGGTCTTAGCTGGAGATAGGTATTTAGGAATCATTAGCATATAGGCAATATTTAAGAGAGAAAGGGAGGGATAATTGGAAGGTAATAAATACCCTAGGAAAGAGTGAGGGTAGCTAGAGAAGACCGAGATCGAGCCTCTAAGTCTTTCCAGAATTTGCTGTCATTTAAATAGGTTGGGCCAGGAGGAGAGCCTGAGAAAGTGTGGCTGATAGGTATAAAACCTGAAAAATACAGCGTCAAAGATTCCAAGAAAAACAAAGCAGTTTAAGAAGAAAGAGTGCTACTGGGAGGTACAGAATAAAATGAAAAGCCATCCATTAGGCTGAGCTACATTTGTAGCCCTCAGTGGAGTAGAGAGAAACTGGTTCTCTGATCCAGTTTTAGCTAGAGATGCCTTCTGAGCTCATCTTCTTTAAATATTGAGCCCACCCGTTCCCTATGTTAAATATGTAGGCTAAACGCTTTGATATGGAATGGATACTTTTTAATAATGTTTGTTACTAAAAAATATTTCTCACATATACAGCGTCTGCCTCAAGCTAGTGTTCATCGCGCGATTTGCCTTGGAATTGTCCTTACACCATCAGGCATATTTCTGAATGAAACATGTTGGAAAGCACCATAATAACCAATGAAACTTGTGTTAAATGAAGTGAACCACCTCCATTCTGGCTTCACTGTTTATCAACTATCATTTTTGAACTCTATAAAGAAAGAGGGGGTAGAAATAGAACATTTTGTGTTAGTGAAGAAGATTTTGTGTGGAGTTACTTATGAAACTTACTGCACCTTTTCTACTAGGAGGCAGAATGGCAGTCATTTTGGTTAGATCAGAAGCAAAGCACAGCACAAAAACAGCAGGTGACAATTAAGGAAGCCTAGTTCAATGTCACTGAGCCAAAATACTTCCTTCTCAAATGGGAACTCCAATAGTTCTTTCCACAATAGTCCTGTAGAGGAAGTGTAAGAAAGTACAAATGTTTTTCTGTCAATAGTCTGCCATACTGTTTGATCAGCTTCTGTTTGTTAGGTCAAGCTAGCTCCTATTCTCCTAGTTTTAGAAGACATGCCCTGAAGAGTTGTTCTAAGTTTTTAAATGGTCAGGAATATTTATTTTAAATAAATGTGTTTTAATGAGGTACAAACTCAGTGAGTAGCCAGAAAAGAGAATTTTGCATATGGAATTGAGAATTTTGCATTTGGAAAAGAGAATTTTGCATTTCGAATTGAGAATTTAAAGTCAGAACACTTCACTTTGATTAGCAGCACAGAGAAGACATTTGATACTTGATTCACAAACATTCAACTTAGGGGCCCCTGGGTGGCTCAGTTGGTTAAGTGTCTGAGTTTGGCTCAGGACATGATCTACTGGTCTTTTGGTTTGAGCCTTGCATCAGGCTCTGTGCTGACAGCTCAAAGCCTGGAGCCTGCTTCACATTCTGTCTCCTTGTCTCTCTGCTCCCCACCCCCGGCCCCCCGTCAAAAATAAACATTAAAAAAATGTAAAAAAAAAAAAAAACTTAAAGGTGGCTTACTTGAAATTTGTGAAGTCACGATTTGTTGAAGATTTCCATTTAATTGAGTTTTACCCACCAGCTTCTGTGCAT